>NW_026042754.1:0-103856 GCF_023856365.1 Brienomyrus brachyistius
CCCCAGCTCACTGGGCATCACTATGGGTGGCTGCCCTTCGCAGACAACTTACTCTGTTTACTCTAAAAAAAAGAGAGCAAGTTGAGAGAGAAGTTAAGACAATTTCTCCACAGGGACCAATAAAGTATCAATTATTATTACTGTATGAGAGACTGTCTAATATCAGATAGATAACAGACTCATACTGTGCTGAGCTTGTCTGAGAGAGATGATTAGCAAATGCTCTCCCACAGTATCTCAGCACTCTGTACAAAGAACTTTATATGCTCAGTATCTGCTCCTGTTTATCTAATTGTTCTCATTTTAACTGGATGTTAAGGAGTAAATTAATAAACGTCATGTAAGTGCACATTAAAATGCTTTTTCACTGTTACTTAAGTTCCCATGTGAACAGCCAATCAGATCAGCCTGATGTGTGTCTCTCTGTTTCCTCTCTGTTTCCTGCCCTTTCATCCCGACCACGACCATGATCTCTCACTTAGCAGCAGAGCAGTTTATTCTAAACAGTGGAAGCACAAAAATGTTCAGACTCTTTGGTCTTCTCATTTTCATTAGTAAGGCCCTATAATATAAATTATTTTGGGATTTTAATATTTTCATTTATCTGTATGATGTGATCAGTGGAATTTGGCCATTTAATCTGCATCATAGTTAATAGTTATTTAGATTACTATTATATGTCTTATTTGATTATGATTTTTTTTGTTTTTCTGTTTTTGCAGACACTGCACTGACTACAGATGTTGTTCAGCCCAGTCACCTGATGAGGGTTCAGCTTGGAGACAGTGTGACCCTGACATGCTTCTGTCAAGGAGAAACAACTTTTGTTACTTTGTTTAAGCAAGCTGTTGGTCGGAAGCCCCAGCCCATGGCGAAAGCACTTCTCTACGTACCTGGTGAATTTTACAAGGAATATAAAAGCATAAAACGTTACTCCTTACTGAATGCAGAGGGG
This sequence comes from Brienomyrus brachyistius, assembly GCF_023856365.1. Lineage (NCBI taxonomy): Eukaryota > Metazoa > Chordata > Actinopteri > Osteoglossiformes > Mormyridae > Brienomyrus > Brienomyrus brachyistius. The sequence continues at coordinate 956 of NW_026042754.1, forward strand.
AGTTTTAACCTCACTATTTCTAACGTGGAGCCGTCAGATTCTGCAGTGTATTATTGTGCTGCTGTGTTTCTTCATGAGGTCACCTTCGGGAATGGAACCTTTGTCATAATCACAGGTAAATGAGATTCCAACTATTTTCATATTTGCTTTATTATAATGTCAGTAAGATTATTCCCTGCAAAATAATTTTGACAGTTTAGTTGTTTGTCAATATAAAATTAGCAAAGATACCTTATTGTCTGCTTTGTTCCATAAATGTTTTTCTAAACATCAAACAAAAATCATTCATTATTATTATTATTATTATTATTATTATACAATTTGTTGCATTTTGCTTGCTGTCAGCCAAAAGCCTAACCTTCTCTTTATACAGATGTTAATGTTACACATTGCAGCCTCTTTAAAACAAATAACATAAAAAAATGTTTGAGTTGTTATATACAGTATAGGACTGTGCAAAAATCTTAAGCAACAAAAGAAAATTATTTTTGACGTTATTTATCTGAGCAGTCAGTGTGTATTCACTCTGAAAAAAAAAATGCATGATTTAACATATGAACTAGGGATGTGCACCATTCAGAACTGATTTGAGAATGAAATTCTCAAATACGTATCCTAAAATTCAGGATTTTGAATACATATATGAACTTGAATTTCAGTTCATTTTGTTAATCTGAATTACATTTGAATTGTGGTTGAAAACAGGTTGTGGCATTGAAATTTATATTTGAATTTAAAGAAGAAGAACGAAAAAGGGTTTGGATTCAAATTCAAGTTCATATACGTACTGTAGGTGTAGCTTTTAACTAAAATATGAACTTTAATTTAAATATGAATTATACATAAACACATTAACATTGTTATACATCATTGTTATAAAAATGTCGTTTGTAAAGAATGAAATAATGCAACATTTGAAGTGTCACCTAAAATAATAATTATACTGTCATTTTGTGCACCATGGTGGATCTGCTCATAGGAAGAGCTGAGTGTCTCTCCTTAAAAGTCAGTGTTGGCTGCAGTGACGGCAGTTTCTAACCTAAGAAACGTCCCAAACACTTTTCCTGCATCAAAAGTCAAACTAGTCCCTATTCCTGCCATGAAAGGTTCACATAATGTCACCGATACCTGAACCAACCATGTTTATCAGAGGATGCCAACCCTTTGGCTGCAGCTTTCTCTGACACGCTGAGAGAGTCTTCAGTGTAGCAGGAAAAGATTTCAGGCCAGAAGATTTGCAAATTAAATCATGAAACCTTTGAAGATATTATGCTGAATAAATGTAATAATAATGAAAAATTAGCAATGTGTATTGGAATAAAGCATAATTGTATTTGCCATGACGTTTTGCTTTTCGCTGTAGTGCTATGGTTGAACGGAAAAACTTACTTTTGTGTGCATAAGAAAATAAATAGGAGGAACTACGAAACCAAGTAATTCCTTTACTATGTATACTTTTTCTTTAATGTTAAAAGATAGACAAACTAGTAATGGGCAAACAGCTCTTCGGCTCTTGAATTAAATTATGCAGGTACTACAGCAAAATGCTCAAAAATACCAAAACACATCAAGAGCTAAATATGCAAAAACAATAAATACCTTCCTGTGGAAAAGGGGGCAACATAAACCAAATGTAAAGTCACGAAAATCATGAAAATATAAAGTACACTTTACACACTTCATTTCTTTGAATTGAAATTAATTATATTCATCTACCTTCATACATTAATACAAGACATTATATGATTATAATGTTTGTTATTATCATATAATTTTTATTTAGGTATTATGTAGGTGCAGTTAATGTATAGTGTTACCTGATATATACTAATAAGCAGTAATACAATAAAAAGAGAGAAGAATGTCAGCTGTTCTCCAAGAAGTTACTGATTTCTTGGATGGCTAGAAGAACATCGATTCAGTTCCCAAAAAATCTGTAAGAACAATTTTTGAGGATCTGTATTTTCCATTGTTATTCTCAAAGGGCTGTCATCATGACTATTTTGCTTTTCAGGTAAAGACTCCAACAGCAGGACTGTGGTACAGCAGCCTGTGTCTGACACATTGCAGCCAGGAGACTCTGTGAGCCTGCAGTGTACGATAGAGACTGGGAGCTGTGCAGGAGAACACAGTGTTTACTGGTTCAGACATGGATCAGGAGAATCCCTTCCTGGAGTCATTTACAGCCATGGAAACAGCAGTGATGAGTGTGAGAAGAGCCCTGAGGCTGGATCTCCTACACGGAGCTGCGTCTACAGCCTCCCCAAGGGGAACCTCAGCCTCTCCGATGCTGGGACTTACTACTGCGCTGTGGCCATGTGTGGGGAGATGCTGTTTGGGAACGGCACATAGCTGGATATAGATGGTAACACCCAGTGTGGGGAGATGCTGTTTGGGAACGGCACACAGCTGGATATAGATGGTAGCACCCAGTGTGGAGAGTATATCTGCTTCAAAGTTTTATTTAGCTTATTCTGCTATTAAGACATTATTTCTTTTTTTAATGTAATGAATTTTCTAATTTAAGTGCTTAAATTAAATTACACAGATGTTAATTTAATAATTATCCATCCATCCATCCATTTTCCAAACCGCTTATCCTATTGGGTCGCGGGGGGTCCGGAGCCTAATTTAATAATTATTTCAAATATTAATATCCATCCATCCATCCATTTTCCAAACCGCTTATCCTATTGGGTCGCGGGGGGTCCGGAGCCTAATTTAATAATTATTTCAAATATTAATATAAATTGTTAAAATGCAAAATACTAGAAGTTCATGTTAAAAATGGACTATTTACAAAACAACTGCTGTAATGTGTTATCGATTTGATCTTTAACTAATGTAATGTAAGCAAATGGGAAATGTGTCTCTATATCATTATGCTGAAATCTATCTCTTTGTTACAGGCTTTCAGAAGCTGCTGGATCCTCTTCACTCTGGCTTGCTGATAGTTTTATCTTGCAGCATTATTCTGAACGTTGCTCTCATTTGTATAAGATGTAAACTGACCTGTACACACTGTGCAGGTACGCTGCCCGGCTTTATGCACTCAGAAGGACAAAATGTAGATTTTAACAAATTATAGAAATATAAAATTGTTTTATGATAGATAACATTTTCATATTAAAACCACTCTTGCAGGTAATACAGTTTTAAAATCCATTATTAAATCTCACCTTATTTATATAAACCTTTTTGTACTGTAAGATTTACATTTTTGTATTATATCTTTCATATTTTGCAAAATCTATTGAAATATACATGTTGCAATAAGTTGCATATCAATAACTTTTATTACCAAGATCTCCTTTATAGCAATTTTATTATATATGATATATGAGAACAAATGACACGTATCCAAACATGCACACTTAAATTGACAGAAGTCATTTTTACTTTCATTTTTGAGACAAAAAGGATGTTGATTGCTTGAAAATTCGGAATGTTATCTGACCACGGTATGATACCGTGCGAAATTAAATAATATATTGATGTGTTATATATTTTAAACAGATGAAAAGAACAGTGATATATCAAAAGTGGAATGGTCACGCAAGCAAGTATGTAATAAATATTTCAAATTACAAATCGTCAGTAAAACAAATGAACCTCAGACTGATTTCCATCCTGGGATCAGCATTTTAAGTGCTATTTGTGAAAATAGGTAATAGCAAACCGATTTGATCCATCCAATTCTGCCATCTTTGTCTCCACAGTGCCATGACGAGGACACACTGAATTACGCTGCCCTGAACCTTAAGAAGCCAAAACCCAGGAGACAGAAGAAAGACGGGAATAATGACACTCTGTATTCTGACCTCCGCTACAGAGATTATGAATAAAGATGCTTCTCATTCATGTCAGTCACACAGAGTGTTCAGGGTGTAGCTTTAATAATGTTCAGAGGAGGGCAGGGGAGCCAGTGCTTCTGAGACTGAATCACGGGATTTTACGGAGCACCGGTGCTGAGTTTGGTGTCAGTGTGTTTGGGGCGCATTTTTACTGGAAGTGCAAATGTTCAAGCCAGACTGGGGGCTGAGGGAGGGGGAGAGGGGAGCCACAGAGATTATTTCTTCATGGCATGGGGGGGAATAAGCGGCTTTAATGTTGTGGAAAGGCTGAGTTGCTGCAATCAGTTCTTTGATGTCACACATGCTTACTTGTCTCCCTTGTGTACCATGCTGAATGGTTTGGGGCAAACGCACAGGGACTGATCGATTATATTAAACAGATGAAAGAAACTGAATGAAAATTTCAAGTGTTCTTAAATTACGTTTTTCATTTAATTGTGTGTTCTGGATGTATTTTTGAGTATATACATGTACCTGTATATGTACCTGTATATATACCTGTGTCGTTAATAACGATGTGGATAATTAAGAAAGAGGAGTTTTGTTTCTTGCTCCCTGTCTTGTTACTTGGCTCACAAACATACACACACATAGACACACACACAAACATACACAGACACACAAACACACACACACATAGACACACACACACACAAACACACATGCACACATGCACACACACACACTGCTACGGCTCTGTAAGAACACTACCATGCTCTTTTGTGTGAGTGGGGTGGGGGGTGTTAAATAAGATGAAAATGACAATGGCTGTACTTTTGTTATGTCAGTTGTGTTTCTATAGTCATTGTATCATATTCCACAAGCTTTTTATTCTACAAGATGTACAAGCCAGTCAGTGTATTCAGTGGGGTGTTCAGGAGTCATTAGGTTCTGAAAAATGTCTTGCATTTAAAACATAATGTACTTTTGAATACTTAAGTATTTTTAGATGCAAATACTCCAGTACTTTAACTGAAGTAAAAAATTAACTGAAAAACTTTGAGTATTATTTGACGAGGAGTATCTATACTTAACTCAAGTAGTGAAGTTGTGTACTTTGTCCACCTCTGTCCAAAAGTGACATACAGCTGTAAGCTGTTTGGGTTTGTTTGTCTGCTGAGTGCTTCTCTGCAGTGCTGCAGATGTTTCCACTGGTTAGATGCAGCTCAGGAAGACTGACCCACTGACTGCACTGTGCTGGACTCACTTTGCAAAGAGTAAAAACCACACAGACAGAACAATATCTGCTTCTTGTAAGACCCTGTTTCCTCTCTACCTCACCCAGGTCACGCTTTCAAGTATTCAGCCTAAGTTATTTTATCCAAACAAGCCACCATTATTATTCATGCAGCTGGACATTTGACTGGAGCACATGATTGCTACATATCACTACTGTACATGGAACGGAATGTACAGTTTTCACAACAGAACTTTAGAAAAGCAAAATTCTCATCAGTCCACATCTCTAACCACCACACATCCTAGGGCTCCCATTTATAATGGTACATTTTTGTTTTATTCACATTCTTTTTCATCACACAGATAAACACCATCCATTAATCTTACAGCATGTATCCTGGTCAGGGTGATGGGGACGACACCACCTATATCGAGTGTGATTTAAGGCCAAGACCTTAAAAGGGAGAGTCAAGACTGAGGCTTGTTACAAGAGCAGTGGGGCACAAAACAACAAACAACATCATTATGAATGTAAAAGAAATGGATGTATATATAAATATAGGGTAATAATAGAAACAAAAAATAAGAATATATTACATACAGAGGAATATTATAGGAATATTAAAATTAACTTATACACAATCCTTAACTTATACACAATCCTATTGCATGTAACATTATTGCTCATGTGCCAGATATTAGCCTCCCAAAGGAAGCTGCCACACAGGGCATAATGCACTGGCTCAATGCAACACTGCACATCAGTGAATAAGGAGGAACAATATTGCAGATCAGCAGCAGATAGAAACTGTATCAGAAGACAGTGAACAGGGGAAAAGTTCAATGAGCAGAGTGCAGATTATAAAGCCTGACTGCTGTGGGGCCCAATGACCTGCGGTACCGTTCTGTCACACGCCGGGTGTCTGAGTCTCTTACTGAAGGAGCTGCCCTTACGGGCCTCCATAGTCTGCTGGGGGGGTGAGAGGTGTCACATAAAATTGATGACAGCCTTGTTATCAGCCTGCTCTCATCCATCTACTCTACAGTGCCAAGGGACGCTCCTCCCTGATGATGAGAGGAGTCTAAGCATGTGGACATTTGGGATAATGTGAGTTCAGAACTGGATGGTCAGCTGTACGACTTCCAGTCTGTAGGCAGACTCATCACCTTCAGTTATGATGGCAAACACAGTAGTATCACCTGCAAAATTCAGGATCTTCACTGGAGCAGCAGTGATTTGTGTAGAAATTGAAGAGAAGAGGGAGAGCACAGAGCCTGGAGGAGCTCAGTGCTGAGGGTCAGCGTGTCTGATGTGTGCTGTAAGCATACAGATGTCCTGCATTTGTGGAACATTTTGTTTGTGCTGCTGTTTATATGTGTTGTTGACGCTGCAGTCAGTAATTTTCCACTAGCAGTCTCACCTCTGCATTTTACAGGAAGACTGACCGACTGAGAGCAGGGTGTTTGTGTCTCTCTTCTCAGTGAGCGAAAACCACACAACCATCAGGTCCTCAGCTCAGGCCCACTGCTTCACTAGAAAAACCACAAAGGGTATTTTTATCTAAAAGTGGGTGAGCAAGTGAGATGTTATTGACAGCATGAATTTGTCTACTAACATTTTAAATTCAAACCTAAAAAGCAGTATGTCCAGGATGTCAGTAATTACATTTAGTCAGTATGAACAATTTGGGTGCAATAATATAGAATAATGTAGAATTTTGCATAATTCAGTTAATACCAGTAAGATACCGATCATTAACACTATAAGGTCATGTTGCTGAATCTCATTGTTAAAGTTAAATGAATCTACGCATTTTTATACACACAAGACTGTGCTTAGTTCATCTTTCAGTCAAAATCACACAGTGAGGCAAATCTGACCATCTTAATTGTTTTTGCTTGTGTGGAATGGCATCCCATGCAGGCCTGTGCTCTGTGCTTCCTGGGACAGGTCCCACCCTCTCCAGACCCCGATGAGAATTAGTAGTCGCTGGATAAAAGATTGACAAAAGATAAAAATACAAAAGTCATTCTTGCTGTCTAACCTCTGATTACTGCATGACATTTCTGATTTCTGATAACTGATAAGTAGAAAATATGTTTAGTCTCTTGCTTGGTGGTAAGAAAAAAGGAGAACCACAAAGAGCACAGTCATTTTCAAGGTTATTTCTCACTGGTCAGTGTGAAAGGCTGCGTCATTAATATAACGCCGGGCTCAGCACAGTGACTGCACCTGCGCTGCACTGTAGAACACAAGCCAGGCTGCAGACCATCAGCCCTGAAAGTTAAAACAGGACTCGTATGTGTGTCATGTGGTGTTTAATAAAAATTTACAGGACAGAACATAGTGGATTCAGTTTCCTTTGCTCTTACACTCCCAGTCCAAAGTGTGGCCACGACTGCTGTCAATGCATCTGTCTCTTTTTTCACCTTAATTTTTCACCTGTGTTATTCACCTTAATATCAAAAGGCTCCAAAGCAGTACAGTAATGCAGAACAAATATTGTAACTAACAAGGAAGTGGGGAGGTAATGGACAGAAGTGTTGGTTTTTGGTAACTCCACTCCTCTGACCTCCACTGTAATTTTAGGTTCCTTGGAACAATATTGTAAACCAGTCATCACACATCACACACATAAAGTCGACACCAACCTTAAGTTTGACACTCAGATAAGGTTAGTTGTCAAGTCAAGCTTTTTACAATTGAGGCAGTTGGCCAAAATAAAGCCAATTCTTTCTAGGCAGCACTTTGAGACAGTAATCCACTCTTTTGTCACTACTAGTTTGGACCACTGTAACGCCCTCTATGTTGGGGTTAGAGGCTCCACTATTGTTCACCTCCAGAAGGTTCAAAATGCTGCCGCACATGGAAATATGAGCATGTCTCCCCCATTTTAGCCTCACTCCACTGGCTGCCCGTACATTTTAGGATTCATTTTAAAATTCTGTTATTTGCTTTTAAAGCCCTCAGTGGTCTTGCTCCATCTGACCTCTGTGAGCTGCTTCACCCTTACACCCCCACCCGCTCTCTCAGGTCAGCTGATCAGCTGTTCCTGACGGTTCCTAAGACTCAGCGTGAGCTTAGAGGGGATCGAGCCTTTGCAGTCGCAGCTCCTAAAATGTGGAATGACTTGCCTTTTCACATTAGAGAGGAATCCCCTCTGTCCGTTTTTAAATCTCTTCTAATCTCTTCTCCTTCACCTTTGACACATTGTGAGATGTTAATTTTAATAGTAAATCTTATTTTAATCTTAGCCTTTTCTTTATTAATTAATTGATTTTTTTAAATTTTTATTAATGGCCTTTTACTCACATTGAATGTTTTGGTTTTTATTAAATTTCTTTTACTTCGTTTTTAAGTGTGTGAATGTTTTTATTTATTCCTTTGTGCAGCACTTTGGTCCATAAGGTTGTTTAAAGTGCTTTTCAAATAAAGAGCTGGATTGGATTACATTGGAAGATGGCTCAACAAATCTCTTTCACAGAATGTAAAATTCGACAGAGGGCGCAAGGTGACATTCTGTCAGGGGCCCAGAATTTTTAGCTACACCTCTGTGTTACTGTGTTTTTTTTGTTCTAGCCATCAATAACTCTGGAGTTGCTATATCGCCACCTGGTGGTGAAAAGATCAGACAAAAATATGTACACATGTTACCAACAGTTTGAAATTGAAGTGCAGAGTTAACAGGTTTAATTAATCGTCCCCACGGATGCCAGTCATGAAATTTGAGAATTGCAAATTAAAACACAGGAAAAAATCAGGAACACTACAAGATAAAATATTTAGCAAACACTCAATGTGCATCCAGGGTGACAAGGGACAACTGGAGGATGATATGACAATCTGACAGTGACATTCACAGCACTTTATATGTTGCCAAAAACAGAAAAGGGGATTAAAATCAAGAATCAGAAATCATGTATGAGGGTGGGGCTGCTTGGTGGTGCAGTGATTAGCACTGTTACCTCCCACCACTGGGACTCAGGTTCGAGTCTCCGCCTGGGTCACATGTGTGGGGAGTTTGCATGTTCTCTCTTGCTAAATTGGCCGTAGGAGTGCATGTGTGTGTGAATGGTGTGTGAATGTGCCTTGCAATGAGCTGCCCCCCCGTCCTGGGTTGTTCCCTGCCTCGTGCACAGATCCTGCCAGGATAGGCTCTGGACCCCCCGCGACCCAGTAGCATAAGCGGTTTAGACAATGGATGGATGTATGAGGGTGAGTCACAATGACGACAGCTGCTCTGTTGACTTGGTCCCAGGAGTCGTCAGCGTTGGTCTGCCGGGGCCCCCGTCCTGTCTGTGGAAGCACCCGTCTTGTTGGCTGTTCTCTCTGCCTGGGCCCCCTCTCCTGCTGCCTCACGTTTGGGTTGAAGTGGCTCCCCAGTGCTTCTGTAAAGCTCTTTGTGTATCTTAGAAAAGGGCTGTATAAATGTAACATTCATTCATTTATTCAAGGTCCCAGCCAGAAGAGTGCAGTACTACACTGTCCCCCACAGCCTGAATCAGCTGGATGTTATAGGATTAAGACACTTCCTGCATTAGGCCATTTACCCTCAGTGTATTTCCATACCCTGACAGGATGGATGACAATACTATGGCCCTAATTTTCAATACACAGTTTTCACAGGAGTCTCACCCTCATCCACATTCTCTGCATTCCTTATCTCATGCTTCTTTGCCACCCGCATCTCCTCTGCCTGCTTTGTCTCATTTTCCCACAATTGAAACACCGTCCAATTTGTCTCTGTTTTAGTTCTACCACATTAGTCCCTGAGCAACCAGTCTGATCCCGTTCCTCTAATTTCAGACGCATCTGGCTTATCTGATTGGGACTGAAGCTGCTGTTACTAGGAAAACCACATTCGTCCCACTGGGGCAGGTCTGACACCGCGTCCTTCCCATATGTCTCCCATAATTGTTGTACAGAATTTCAGCTGGAGTTCTTTCCCAGAAGCAAGTAATTTCACTTTAGCACCTGTTCAGTAAAAGTCAAGTAGGTCTTTAATGTTATTTTTAACTTTACACAGTTGAGTATAGTACAGTTACAAAAGAAACTGTTTCCCTCGGACCAAGGTGCTACTTAAATTAACAGAAGACTAACACATACCAACCTAGCAACATACTGTATGGTGCATAATGAGCAAAAACTGTGCAAACATTGCAGGACAGTGCAAAAAGAGAGGACAACTGACACCAACGAGCACAAACAGCACAGTAAACCCAGTACTGAGAAGGCGCAGTTTGGTTGTCCAATGAGGTAGCAATAAAAATAAATAAAAGTAACTGTAAACATGGCGACAATAAGATAAAAAATAGTAGTTAAATAATAAAGTGTGTTAATGAGTGTATGTGTGTGTGGTATCAGATTAGTCCCTGAGAGTTCAGTAGTCTGACGGCATGGGGGATAAAGCTGTTTGAGTCTGGCTGTAAAGGCCCGAATGCTCCGGGACCTATTTCCAGAAGGCAGGAGGGTGAAACGATAATGTGAGGGGTGGGTGGGGTCATCCACAATGGTGGTGGCTTTGCGGATGCAGTGTGTGGTGTGAATATCTGTGATGGAGGGGAGAGATATGTTAGGGTTATCTTCTTCTGAAGATGCGCTGGAAACAAACCAGTCTCTGAACACAGAACAACGCAGACAGCTGTGATGACGTTTTACTTGCTGCAAGGTGTAGGGAATCCACTTGCAGAGTCTCCGCAGTTTCAGCAAAATGATGGTTTATTGAACAGCAAAAATAATACAATGTAATACAGTGTAGAGACACACCGGGTACTGAAAGGCAGCTCAGATACAAATTGAAGACAGTTCTTCACCCCCCTTTATACCCAAAAAGGCCCTCCCCACCAAGGTGTTGTGTGTAGGTGTTGTGAGTGAATTTACATATAAAGAGTGACCCCCTGGAGTGTGAGGATCCTGAGACAGGGACGGGACAGGACAGGGTGGAGACTTTTATGATCATTGTAATTCAATTCTTATCACCTTATCTTATCCTTATCACCATAGTGGTGCCAACTGGAACCCCCATTCTCTCCCTGGCTTCCCCCATGATCATAAATTCCTAACATTGTCTGCATTCAAATGATCAACCAAGAACCTTGGGACATTTTTACCACTTTTCCTTACAAAGGGAAGCCCGGTCCTGACCTCGAGGTGTCAGCCTCTCAGTCGAACTCAGCCAACTTCGAAAGAGTAACTCCCCTCGCAGTGTCTTTTATTGAGGTACACAAACAGGATATGCAACTGACATTGAACATTGTTTGTCACCATATATGGGGTGGAAATATTCAAGCGACAGTTCTTGAGACGTGTTATTGCTCAATTAAGATCAAGCTGCGGCAGGGTGTTGTTTCTAAGCGTCTAGCAAAATGATGATAAAAAAAGTACATATTTCTCTAACACGATACTCCCAATGATTTTCTCACCTGTCATCACTATCTGTTGTAGGGACTTGTGATCTGAGGCGACACAGTTCTCAAAGCAGACCGTGATGCAGCTGCTCAGGGTGCTTTCAACAGTTCCCCAATAGAGTGTGAGAATGGGAGATGGGCTTTTCTGAGCTTCCGTGGAGAGTAGAGGTGCTGCTGTGCTTTCCTTACTATGGAGCTGATGTTGAAGGACCTGGTGAGATTCTCCGCCAGATGGACAACAAGGAATCTGGTACTCTCTACGATCTCCACAGATGAGCCATCGATGTGCAGCAGAGAGTGGTCACTCTGTGTTTTGTGTTCTTCTAACGTCAACAACCATCTCTTTGGTCAACATTCAGAGACAGGTTGTTGGCTCTGCAGCAGTCCGATAGTCATCACACTTCCTCTTTGTATGCTGAGTCACCGTTTTTATTGATGAGACCCACAACAGTCTTGTCATCTGCCTGATGTTGATGATGGAATTCGAAATGTGCATTGCTGCTCAGTTGTGAGTCATCGGAGTTAACAGCAGTGGGCTGAGCATAAAGTCCTGGGTTCCTGCTACAGCGTCTGAGCAGTTGCCTTCGTCGCCCATAGCTCCTGCGCAGCCCGAGCAGCCGCCTCCGCTGCCCCCTGCGGCCCCAGAGCCCGAGCAGCCGCCGCCTGCTTTGCCCGTAGCTCCTGAGCAGCCGCCTCCGCTGCCCCCTGCGGCCCCAGAGCCCACGCCCGAGGCGCTCCCTCCGCCTCAAATGACTGTGCCCCCTGGGGCTCTTGTTCCTGGCCCCACTCCTGTCCCTGACCCAGCTCCAGACTTTCCTGCCCTAGTCCCCGAGGAGGTCCCGGACAGTCTGACCACCGTGTGTGCCACGCCCCCTGATTATCCACGTGTGCTTCCCTGATCGTACCCAGCTGTGTCCGATTATTTTCAATCAGTCCTGTCTATTTGAGTTCATGTCTTACTAGAGTTCAGTGTCCGTCATTGAAGTCCGTCTGCGTGAGATGTTTCCTGCACCCCGTGTTCCTAATAAATCCCCATATCCTGCCTGCCTTGCCTGTTTCCTGCCCGTCCGCCGCTCCCGTTAAATGGCGATCGTGACACAAGGCACACGCACATCAAGTACCAATGCAGCAAATACAGATGAACAATTTAGGAGGAATACTAGTCAAAGGAAGGAAGAAAAGCAGCCCACCCTATCTCATGGTCACGGACACAAACATCAGGGAGTGTTATGAAGAAGACATCACACTTAACACCATTGGTTTTATGCAGTGAATTACACCAGAGAGAGTTTTTACATTCTAGCTGTGTTACGTAACATTCCTCAGCCTTCAGGTTTTTTCCACACAATGCACGACATGCAGGGGTGCCAAACAAAACAGCGGAACTGCAGTGTAGCCAATTATTTGTTTCAGTAGTTTTAAGAAAACTAGAACATAAAATGTTTGTTTTACTTAGTCCACAAAAGAGTTTTTACCTATCTTAGTGTATTTTACATCACATACACTCTCGGTCCGTTGTGGAGTCCATCCCACTGTAGTTGGAGAATGCTGCCATCAGTCGCTTGGTGTAGCACTCGCAGGATTTACCAGGCTCCTGTTTAAACTGATGCATCATGCCCCAGTCCATGCGCAGGAGGACCAGTCTCTGAAGGGCTGTCGCATGGTGAGGCCTGTTCTGCCTGGGGTCCAGCAGGTCACTGGCAATGTCCTTCAACTCACAGTGGGCTTGCGTTCATAGTGGGGTACCGCAGGGTTCGATTTTAGGACCACTATTGTTCCTAATTTACATAAATGATATGGATACCAATATATACAGTAAACTGGTGAAATTTGCAGATGACACCAAGGTGGGTGGTGTAGCAGATACTGAATTAGTGGCTCAGCAGCTACAGCGGGATCTTGATTTAATTAGTGACTGGGCCGATACCTGGCAGATGAAATTTAACGTCGATAAATATAAGGTACTCCATCTAGGGAGCAGAAATATAAAGTACAGGTATTTCATGGGTGTCACTGAAATAAAGGTAGCTGATCATGAGAAAGACCTTGGTGTGTATGTTGATGCTTCCATGTCCCATTCTCGCCAGTGTGGGGAAGCAATAAAAAAGGCCAATAGGATGTTGGGGTATATCTCCAGGTGTGTGGAGTTTAAGTCAAGGGAGGTAATGCTAAGATTATACAATTCCTTGGTGAGACCTCACCTAGAATATTGTGTGCAGGTTTGGTCACCATATCTTAAAAAGGACATTGTGGCCTTAGAAAAGGTGCAGCGTAGGGCCACAAAAATGATTCCTGGTCTTAGAGGAATGTCATACGAGGAACGGTTACTTGAGCTAAATCTGTTCAGTCTCAAGCAAAGGAGATTGAGGGGGGACATGATCCAGGTATATAAGATTCTAACAGGTTTGGATGCTGTTCAACCAAATAGTTACTTCAGCATTAGTTTAAATACACGAACTCGTGGCCATAGGTGGAAATTAGCGGGAGAACATTTCAAGCTGGATTTAAGGAAGCACTTCTTTACGCAGCGTGTAGAGTATGGAATAGTCTTCCTGATAATGTAGTGCAAGCTGAATCCTTGGGTTCCTTTAAATCAGAGCTAGATAAGATTTTAACGACTCTGAGCTATTAGTTTAGTTCTCCCCAAGCGAGCTTGATGGGCCGAATGGCCTCGTCTCGTTTGTATAGTTCTTATGTTCTTATGTTCAACTCCTTCATCTACAGTGTCAGATGAGCAAACCTTATCTCCCCCTTGAGGATTTGGACATACCAACATAGGGGCAAGAATTTCTGCTACCTCGTCCTGCTGCCTGAGTGTTTCGCCACGGCACTTCTTCACCGAGAAGGAGGTAGAGTCGGGTGCTGAATGGTTATGATCCTCGTCTGCAGGGGGGAGAGGGGAAGGGGCAGGGGAACCACTGGCTACTCCTCCCTCGGTGGCATAAGGAGGAAGCTGCTGTTTGGGCAGCAATGCTTGGGCAGGAGCCACACAGTTTATTTCTGGGTATCTAATTAGCGGACACCATTAGGTCCCTTCAGGGGCTCCACAGACAAACTCATTGACAAAATAGAATTGTCACAGAAAAATTCTTTGTCACATGCTCAGTCGACATGGACTGTGTGCTATTTACATATTTTTGGCACAAACGAAATCTCATATGCATATCGATGTATCTTTCGCACAAGTGGACCTCCATCACTTTAAAGAGGGTAAACTCTGATCAGGAAATTTACGACGTCAGAATAAAGGGTTTTTTTAACAGAAGTAACTGACATGCCCTAATAAGGAAATGCATACAATCAGAATACAATATCTGTGGTTTTTAACAGTGGTAACAATCTGATAATGAAAGGAATCAGATCAACATTTCTATAGCATGTAACAGAGCTTGCTCCCCTCCAGAACTCATTGTTCCAGTAGTTATCTGAAATCATCTGCAGGAGCTATTCTTTTATTTGTATATTAAGCATAATTATTCATGAATATTATTGATTATGTTTATTTGTTTAATGTTTTTATTTATTCGTATTTATTGTTTATAATATAATGTTATATAGTATTGCAACACTTGAAACGAGAGGTACTTGCCTGCCTTAGTGATATTTACTATTGTCTAAGTGTATTCCCACCTGTAGGAGGCAGCAATGGTTGTTATTAAAGGTGCTGAGATTACGCGGCTCAGGGCTGAAGGTGCAAAGTGAAACAGTCATTGACCGTATTTGCCATGTGTGATGGTGTCTGCATATCGGCCCTTTTGCGCCAAACAAACCAGTTCAAAGTACTGTGTGTTAAAATATCATATGAATAAATCCTCTCAAGAACTAAACTCAATATCGTATCCTCATCATTCAACGCGTCTGACTTTTGCACCTCTTACCACAAGGCAGTGGATTACATGGGGAAATTACAAACAAGGAGAATTTAATCTGTTTTTCCTCTACATTGTCGTTATTCAGAATATTACAGACTATGAACAAAAACGGACAATGTAAGAAAATAAAAAAATGTGTATGACAGAAAGCTAGAGTATTTTTGCAATGGTGAGCACTAGCTGGTTTATGTACTAGCTCACACTCAAGAAAC
The DNA here is from genome assembly GCF_023856365.1 of Brienomyrus brachyistius. Lineage (NCBI taxonomy): Eukaryota > Metazoa > Chordata > Actinopteri > Osteoglossiformes > Mormyridae > Brienomyrus > Brienomyrus brachyistius. The sequence goes on from NW_026042754.1 coordinate 16,481, forward strand.
AGCATAAATGCTACTCATACACAGTTGGGGGGCAGGGGTCAGTCCTTGTGCCTGTAATGAGGTCACCAGTTGAAACTAACCCAGCCTCAGCACGTCTGTGGGTCCTTGAGCAAGGCCCTTAACCCCCAGCTCCCTGGGCGCCCCAACAGGTAGCTGCACTTCGCGGACAACTTACTCCACAAAGAGTAAGTTGAGGGAGACATAAAAAACACAATTTCCCCACGGGGATTAATAAAGTCCATCCATCTATGGAATATTATTTAGCACTATATAACGCAGAATATAAGAATTACGATTTTATAAAAAGTATGCCAAATATCCATGATATAATCATTACAATGTAAACATTATAATGTAATCAACACAATGGAACCAACTGAGTATGTATTTGCACCTTTTGTTAGTCTGAGTTTCTGTTAGCTACTTTGTTAGTCCTGAATCTATGAATATTCACATTTTTATCGCGTATATTTTATCACTATGTAAAAGGACAAATATATTATCAACCTTTTAGTGAGACAATGTGTAAACGGCTGAAACTACCAAGGTTTACTACTGAAGGAAGGGATTCACCTGAGTTCACCAAAAGTTCATGGCTGAGTATTTTTAAAAAACCAAGTGGAGCTGCTCGCGCCACTATTATGTTCAACCGAGAGGCCAAACGGTAAAAGAAATGACTGTCAAACTTATCACCTAGGGGTAAATATAAATCTATACAAATATCACCTGCATGCACATTACTTCTTTTACAATAACCAACTCCTGATCCATACTGTTAGTCGTGAAAAAAATAACTATTGTGTACATAGAGGCCCTGTGTAAAAAGATAACTGCCAAGGAAAAGATCAAAAACATTTATTTCAAGGATTCAAAGTTTTTATGGTCATGTACAGTGTAAAGTGCAGTTCTTATTTGATTAACTTGAATGTCTTCACAGACAAGACGATTAAACAAATAAAGCAGCGCAACATTACAGTAACTAACAACAAACAAAGCTCACGAGTACTATTACAATATTCATATCATTTATTTAAATTTAATTTTACCAAGTAAATTAATTGAAAAGCAGTTACCGCTTTACCTGCTTCTCGGGAGAAATAGCAGATATACAAACGTCATGTATGTAACTAAAATCTTAAGCCAATAAGGGCAAAGTTGTGTCGTAATGGAGGCGGATCCAGCCTGTGCAGCCTGCTAAGAGGTGCTGCCTGATGTGTCTTGCTCTCGCGGAGTTTTGGTACCATGTGACATGGTGACGTAATGCAACGGGCGATAAAAAATATAACCATGATGCATTGCGTCAGGACCAGAATGCATTGCTTTAAGCTAGCGCTGTATGTGGGTGCATGAAGTGGAAAGCACCCAATAATAAACATAACATTTTTTTAAAAATGTTTTCTTCACCGGTGCAGTGAATTTAAATAAAGAGCTATGATGGTGCTGCAAATGGCTTTGCATAGTAGTTAGTAGTAGCATTAGCCGCTGTGTGCGGCATTAGCTTTCTACAGTCCTTACAGATGGTTCGTGTTTTGTCTGTCTCCCTTTCGCCATTTATATTTTCCGCCGGGCACCCGAAATGCTGACACACAAAAGATTCAAAAGTGTCTGGGGTATCTACTATAGTAATTTAGTCAGATGCCGACATATTTACAGCAGCTCATTTGCAGCGCATTCGTGAAACGGCTTTTCGCTCCAACGAGAAATCTCGTCATGTTGTAATATCGCGAGATCTCGTGACACGCGTTTCACTCCCACTTCTTAGTAACAGTCATGATTTGATAAAGTGACAACCTGCGTAATAATTGGTAATACATAGAGTTTGCTATTGTTCAGGCTAGCAGACTGTTATGGCTTGAGGTTAATGGTGCCTGTTACTTGTGAATTTTCACATTTGCAGGGATCTTCTGCCTCGTGAACGTGAAACGGGTAATTATGCTAAAAGAAGAAAAAAGCAGAACTGCAATGTGTGTAAGGCTGGTGCTGATTTTTCAGTCTGAACACAGTAAAATTTATACAAATTACCTGTATTCAAACTTGTATTCTTTATATAGTTTGGTTAATTACTATTTAAAAGTTTTATCTGCGCTCCATTGTATAACTTATATTGGAGACTTGTATGTACTTTTCGATTGGAAATGGTTAGCTGTATACAGGGGCGCCGCTAAGGGGGGGAAAGTTGGGACAATTCTAAGGGCCCACGCCCTTTAGGGGCCCCCAGAGATCTGAATGGGTGTGATAGGGGGGCCCAACCTCATATTTTGTCATAGGGCCCAAAATTGCTAGCGGCGCCCCTGGCTGTATATACTTTGAATATTTTTATGATTAATTTCTTTGTTTATTTAATTTGGCAACAGATCTGCACTTTTAGCAGTATTGCTGTCAATTTTTGTGAAAGTTGTTACTAAATAAAACAAAAGAAGCAGACTTGTGTAAATCCTATATTGGTCGTGTATTCTTCCTGTAGCGTAGTGACAGCTTTTTGTACGGAAGCCGTGAACGGCTGTGCTTGCAAATATATTTTCTTCTGAATAATTAGAAGGATAAGCATATTTTGTCGCCGCCGCGAGATAGTCATGCCATACACAGCTCTGCTCGTTTTTGTACTGTAACCGTGTTACTTAATTTGCGAATCCATGAATTTAACGTTGACATTAAGTCAACATTGACATTGACAACGTTGACATTAAGTGTTGCACCTATCTAGTGTTTTACCGTGAAGGGCATGTTATATCTTGTCTCTAAGTCGCACTATGGTCCAGGGGAATGCTATGTCATATTAGAACATGTGTCGATGATGTGGCAATATAAATATTTTAGAATACTGTCAGTTTTAGTTTCAGAAATCCATCATTTGAGAAAAAAGGCCAGTCACGACAAATATATATGGAATATAACAACAGAGGTTAGCTGTATTTGTTTAAGTGTAAAGATGCACATAGAAACATGCATGAGCTCATCTGAGAATAAACTGAATGCAATGAAGATTTGTGACTCCTGCTGGAAAATGCGAATAGTGGCAGGGTCTTCAAGCAGTACATTTGTCTGAGAGTCAGTTAATATTAGGAAAGGCACCGTTTTTTTTTCAATGGCGCTAATTATCAAGAAGGAAATGGAGTACCCCAGTACCTGGTTTACGGGCACTGGAAGCTCCAGTATCAGTCAGACTTTCATGTAAGTATATGTGTGTTTAATGACTTGTGCATGTTTCATCTTTACCAGGGGCAGAGGGGAAACTCAATAAATAGCCTTCTCTCACACTTCCAGGCCTGCAGAACTGAGCATGTCCCCTGGTTTTGTGCATATGTCTGTAGGCTTTGAGTTTTTCCTATGGGGGCTTCAATTTCCTCCCAGAGTACAAATACGTGCAGATCAGTTGCATTGGGGAGTCCATACTGTGATGCTGAGTGGGTGTAGGAGGAGATTGAGAGATGAAACTCCGGATGATTTACTCCCTCGGCTAACTAACCAGAACAGGATCGTACCAATACCAAAATGATAAGTTTATAAATGTTTTTCACTACCCTGATTCATTCAGTTATTTCTGTTTGTTAATTCCATCCCCCAAGCAAATACATAAATAAACAAACAAATATTCAGGGGGAATGTGTCATAGGTGATAGAATCAGTGGATGAATCTAAAGAAAAAAAGTAATGATTTCTTTCTCTCCAAAACACAATGCACAAAACTCTTAAGTTAGGTAAGACATTGAAATTTTATGACAGTAGCATGATGCAGAGGAACAACAGAAGGAAAAATCTAACTAAACCTGAGTCAACTAGGACTAATTACACTAAATTAAGTGGAACACACAAAATACCTAAAACAACTTAATAAACAAGCAAGAAATATTACATTTGATTAACTATACTGATGCCTGAGGGAAGTTCTTGTGCATAATGCAGCAAGTATATACAGCTGCAGAGACACTACACATAGTGCAAATAAATTAAAAAGTATACAGTACACACACTGATTCCTGAAAAATCTAAATACCATGGAATACTAATGAAATACTGATGATGATGATAATAATAGAAATAATAATGAATTAGTTTAGGGTATTATGCAATTGACATGTACAATTAAAAAAGAAATTGCACCAGACATTTCCTGTGGCAAAGAAGGGTTGCTTTGTGCCACATTACTCAAGTCAATTCACTTTATTTTGTATAGTACATTTTCATAGCCTTACATTGTCTCAAAGCACTTTACTTTGTCCCTGCCCAATTGTCCCAGTGAGCAAGATCTAGCCTGAAAAATTAGAAAGCGACATTGGCAAGGATAAACTCAGTCATAGTAAGAAACCTTTGGAGGAACCAGAGTGAAAGGGGGAGCCCATCCTCCACAGGTCAGAAGTCACGTTAACAAAGTCCTGATTTATATGGTTTATATGGTTCAATTAGTTAAGTCCGGATGTAAATACAGAATAACTGGCAGCAGGGCACACAGGAAAGACGTAAACAGGCAGGAGGGCAGGCAGGAGGGTGGCACAGGCAGGACGTAATGGGCAGGAGGGCGGGCAGGCAGGGCAGCACAGGCAGCCAGAACTGTTTTGCCACTGCAGTTTGTTTTACAATTTCATCTGCATTTGTTCCCCCAAGGTATAACAGCAGCTAATTTATGAACATGCTGCTTTTCAGAAAAGAAGTTTAATTTCCAGGAGCATGACCAGTGCATACATTTAGTGTTGATGGTTCTTTGTAAAATGGATGTTCTGTACTTTTATTGATCTGTCCATCCATCCATCCATCCATCCATCCATCCATCCATCCATCCATTCATCCATTTTCTAACTACTTCTGATGAAGTTCCGGGTTATGAGGTATCCTGAAGCCCAGGCAATATGGGACAAACACACACATGCACACACATAGGGTATACCTATCCTTATGGGGCCCGCTCATTGACTTCTATTGGATAAATGCTAACGCTAACTATGACAATCTTAACCCCCACCCTGCCCTAACCATAACCATAAGTAACCAAGCAAAATAAAAGAGGTTTTGCATTTTTAGTTTTTCCACAGCAGTCACAGATTTTTATAAAATAGAGTTTTCCTGGTTTTCAGTTTCGTGGTCCCCATAAGGGAAAAAAAAAACAGGTATTTATCACGCTATGGGGTAGGATAGGTATACCCGCTCGCACACACACACACAGACATGCACACAAATGGATAGATCACCATAGTTACTATGGATGTCGATCCTGCAATAATGAGACAGAACTATCATACTTAACAGGATCATATCCCTAGTTCTACATATGCATAATTATATTTAAAAAAGATCCCACGCACCTAGCACATGAGATGTTTGAACTTCTGCCCTCTGGTAAACGTTACCGCAGTATGCATTGCAGAACAACCAGATTTAATAAGAGCTTCTAACCCCAAAGCCATCAGAATACTAAATGCTAATGAACATACGTTTATGTGAAACCCTACTCTCTCTTACTCTCTGTGCACTTTATTACCACAACTGGTATTAAGTTTACTTTTTATTTATACAGTATAGTGCAATAATATAATCACGATTTGTGTGTGAGTGTGCCCTGTGATGGGCTGCCCCCCATCCTGGATTGTTCCCTGCCTCGTGCCCATTCCACATTCCGGGATAGGTTCCGGACCACCCGCGACCCAGTAGGATAAGCAGTTTGGAAAATGGATGGATGGATATAACTAACATAAGACAGACATTACACCTAACAAACAATAAACACGAAATAAAGGAGTGGATACAAAAAAAATGTAATGCAATGACCAGATTTAACACCTGGATTATGTCCCCCCTTAGTCTCCTTTGCTCGAGGCTAAACAGATTCAGCTCAGCTAACCTCTCCTCATTAAACATTCCTCTAAGACCAGGAATCATTCTCCCAGCCAAGCAAGCCTGAGTCCGGCTTCCACTCCCCCGATCCCCAGCAATGTTAACTTGGAAGGGCGTATTCTGTATGCACAACTGAGACAACCCAGGTGGAGCTTATCGGCTGGCAAAATTGCCTTCAGGTATCACCCACCCTAGTGAGAGTCCAAGCTAGGGCCGTTCTCAGAACTCACCCTAAACGAAGTCCTGCTCAAAAGTTGTAATGACCGCCTGAGGTACCTGTCAGCCTTGCCCGTAATGAGTCAGTGGGTGTAGCCGGGCTGACACGCTTTTGGGCATCCAATTGCTGAGAACTCCCCTTCGGTTCTGACAAACTGTACGATCACAAGCAGTGACAGCAGAGCCACAGACAAGCTCAACCAACAGAGAGCGAATGGTAAGCACCCAGCACCCGAAGGGCTCAACTGATCACATCCAAACGACTTCCTGATGGGATTGTGTACGTAACTGGTTTACTGTTGTTAATAGTGGTTGAACTTCTATGCAAGTCCCCTTGTTGGGGGAGATGGAATGAATGAAAGCATAAGGTGAAATAAAACCTAAAATAAATCAAAAAGGTTAAACGGGAATCAAACCAAATGAATTGTGTTTCTTATTCAATTGTAAACATCAATTAGTTATGCAACAATAACCTAATTGGATGTTAATGTATTGTGATCAAACTGATTTAGTCTGTGAAGTTGATTCCTGCTTTCAGGCAAGAACCTGTGTGTCCAATTATGCGTGTTGTATCACCGCAGTTGACCACCAGAGACCCAACTCAGATGTTGTTAACCTACTATGGCGGACCACTAGAGGTGCAATTTCAATGGAGTGGCACTGCTATGGCTTGCCACTAGAAGCGCAATTTCAAAATTGAGTGGTAGTTCTATGCCTGACCACTAGAAGCGCAATTTCGAAATGGAGTGGTAGTTCTATGCCTGACCACCGGGGGCGCAATATCGAAATGGAGTTGTAGTTCTATGCCTGACCACTGGAGGCGCGATTTTGAAATGGAGTGGTAGTTCTATGCCTGACCACTGGAGGCGCAATTTCGAACTGGAGTGGTAGTTCTATGCCTGACCACCGGGGGCGCAATATCGAAATGGAGTGGTACTTCTATGCCTGACCACCGGGGGCGCAATATCGAAATGGAGTGGTAGTTCTATGCCTGACCACCGGGGGTGCAATTTCGAAATGGAGTGGTAGTTCTATGCCTGACCACTAGAGGCACGATTTCGAAATGGAATAGTAGTTCTATGCCTGACCACTAGAGGCGCGATTTCGAAATGGAGTAGTAGTTCTATGGCTTGTCACTAGAAGCGCAATTTCAAAATTGAGTGGTAGTTCTATGCCTGACCACTAGAAGCGCAATTTCGAAATGGAGTGGTAGTTCTATGCCTGACCACCGGGGGCGCAATATCGAAATGGAGTGGTAGTTCTATGCCTGACCACTAGAGGCGCGATTTCGAAATGGAGTAGTACTTCTATGGCTTGCCACTAGAAGCGCAATTTCAAAATTGAGTGGTAGTTCTATGCCTGACCACTAGAAGCCCAATTTCGAAATGGAGTGGTAGTTCTATGCCTGACCACCGGGGGCGCAATATCGAAATGGAGTGGTAGTTCTATGCCTGACCACTAGAGGCGCGATTTCGAAATGGAGTGGTAGTTCTATGCCTGACCACTAGAGGCGCAATTTCGAACTGGAGTGGTAGTTCTATGCCTGACCACCGGGGGCGCAATATCGAAATGGAGTGGTAGTTCTATGCCTGACCACCGGGGGCGCAATATCAAAATGGAGTGGTAGTTCTATGCCTGGCCACTAGAGGCGCAATATCGAAATTGAGTGGTAGTTCTATGCCGGGCCACTAGAGGCGCAATTTCGAAATGGAGTGGTAGTTCTATGCCTGACCACTAGAGGCACGATTTCGAAATGGAATAGTAGTTCTATGCCTGACCACTAGAGGCGCGATTTCGAAATGGAGTAGTAGTTCTATGGCTTGTCACTAGAAGCGCAATTTCAAAATTGAGTGGTAGTTCTATGCCTGACCACTAGAAGCGCAATTTCGAAATGAAGTGGTAGTTCTATGCCTGACCACCGGGGGCGCAATATCGAAATGGAGTGGTAGTTCTATGCCTGACCACTAGAGGCGCGATTTCGAAATGGAGTAGTACTTCTATGGCTTGCCACTAGAAGCGCAATTTCAAAATTGAGTGGTAGTTCTATGCCTGACCACTAGAAGCCCAATTTCGAAATGGAGTGGTAGTTCTATGCCTGACCACCGGGGGCGCAATATCGAAATGGAGTGGTAGTTCTATGCCTGACCACTAGAAGCGCGATTTCGAAATGGAGTGGTAGTTCTATGCCTGACCACTAGAGGCGCAATTTCGAACTGGAGTGGTAGTTCTATGCCTGACCACCGGGGGCGCAATATCGAAATGGAGTGGTAGTTCTATGCCTGACCACCGGGGGCGCAATATCAAAATGGAGTGGTAGTTCTATGCCTGGCCACTAGAGGCGCAATATCGAAATTGAGTGGTAGTTCTATGCCTGGCCACTAGAGGCGCAATTTCGAAATGGAGTGGTAGTTCTATGCCTGACCACTAGAGGTAACCAAAGATATAGCTAGGCGGTTGCCGACGCTAGATGAGTGACACACACATTTAATGCATGCGCATGCTGCTTGTGGCCTTCTTCTGTGCCTTGCACAGTATAAAACCCCTTAAAACAATTACTGAAGCGAGACGGCGCACGCGTTACGGCGACAGATTTAAATTGTGAGTGCACTATATCTCGTCGCAAATGGTGCTTAACCACGGCGGGTCTCAAGCACAGGAGACTCCCAATTTCTAAATGACACACACTTGGCTCACAGCGCAAAGTTGTGTTAAACTTGCTTTGTCTAAAGCAGGCACACACATACGAGTATGATCCTGATAGGTAACTAAGCTATCGGTCTTATGTCCAAGCGCAACATAATTTAGGTTAGAACCTCATAACAAGTATTCCCGTTCGCTAATAGAGAGATCTCTCCCAGGATATATAGAAACGGAGACACTCGTCCGAATTGAACCTGGAAACAAAGCGCTACATCTGAGAATCTCGTCAGACATAGGGTTAAAGTTTACTGCAGTTTAATACGAAAGAACTACAATGAAATCACCGAAAATAAAACAAAATAATATAACTACTAATAATAGAAATAAAAATAACTATAATAAGCCCATATGATCCCGCTTAAATGCCTTCAGATTGCCATGAGTGCGACTTTTGCAACCAGTTGACAGTAGCGCTTCTTCACTGCACGTTCGGTCATAAAAAGTTTAAATTGTGTGCTCAGAATAAGTTTAAACCTTGTGCCTTGTGATTATTAACCAATTTTTATGCTGAATGGTCGGCTCAAACTCAATTGCGAAACACCGTGAGTCTGTTAATGTGTGACTTAAATGGAACTCATTAATAACCAGTATCACGTAATAACCTGGGTTAGAATAGAAGGCTTGTCCAACGAGCTGCGTCACCAGGTAATGTAAACGATCGGTAGCGAAGCTCCCCTCACGGCCAATGAGAGAGAGTCTCGCGATATTTCAGGCGAATTTGAGGTTTCAGAGCGTAGATCGCACAGGCAGGGATTCTTGTGAGCACTCAATGAACGGAGGCTGAAGTTGTGTAAAAGACATGCATTTATTCCTATAACTAACATAAGACAGACATTACACCTAACAAACAATAAACACGAAATAACGGAGTGGACACAAACAATGTAATCATGAAAATGCAATGACCAGATTTAAAATGAGTAACCTTAAAAGGGAAAATACTGTTCTGCAAAGCAAGCAATTTGTGGAAATACTGTCCTAAAGTAATATAGCAGGTGAATAGGAGTTTAGGTTGTTATAAATGAAAGGAAGTTTGTTTACTTGGTTGCAGAGTGGGGGGGGGGGGTCTTGGCAGTTGGTTGCGGAGGCTGATGAGCTGATGGGTGATGGCACTCAGGGAGGCGCGGTGTTTGCAGCGGTTGTTGGAGTGGAGCCCCTCTGATTCCCTCTCCTGGTGAAGCTTGGGCTTGGTTGCAGTTCTCTGTCCAGCTGGGTCTTCACTGATAGGCTTCAGGAGGGCTTCTTGTGGGCTTCTCTTCTCTTGGGCTGATGTTCTCTGCCTCTCTTCGTGCTGATGGTCTTTTGTTTTCTCCTCCCTTCTGTTTCTCCTCTCCTGGCTTTGTTCTGAGGTGCCAGGTTTTATAGTGTAAAGTTCGTGAATAGGAGTGACCAGGAATTCGACTCCTGGACCAATGGCTGACCATCCATTTGGCGGGCTTTCGGAAGGGGGTCTGTATCAGTCCTTTTGAGATTTATGACCAGAGTGATTTCCCTTGTATTGATGATTTTCGTTAGGCTGGTGTAACTTTTGATATATTCACTTTCGTGGTAACCACTGACCAGATTTGGAAACTGGAGTGATTTTCCATCGGTTTGATACCAAACATGCCATAGCAGCCTAGCGGTTCACACCTCATACCATCTGTAATGATTAATTAATGATTACTTATATTATGTCGTTATGTTATATTACTCACACCTTATTTTATGCCTCACAATCTATATAATTGTAAATATACTGTGTAGCTGCTGGCGCGTTCCAAACTAAATCTCATTGTACTTACAATGTCAATAAAAACATCCATCCATCCATCTAGGCAGGCCAGTGTCGCCTCCATCCTTCCTGAAGTCAGTGATTCCTTTGTCTTTGTGCTGTTTAGTGCCAAATTGTTTGCTGAACTCCAACCTATCAGTTTCTGGACCTCATCTCTGTAAGCTGACTCATAAGAACCAAAGAGATTTACAAATGAGAGGAGGCCATTCGGCCCATCAAGCTCCTTTGAGGAGAACTTAGCTAATAGCTCAAAAATCTTATCTAGCTCTGATTTAAAAGAACCCAGGGTTTTAGCTTGTGTTACAATAACAGGAAGACTATTCCATACTCTAACTACACGCTGTGTACAGAAATGCTTCATCAAATTCGTTTTAAAATGTTCTCCAGCTAATTTCCACTTATGGCCACGAGTTCTGGTATTTAAACTAACATTGAAATAGCCATTTGGCTGAACAGCATCCAGACCTGTTAGAATCTTAAACACCTGGATTATGTCCCCCCTTAGTCTCCTTTGCTCGAGGCTAAACAGATTCAGCTCAGCTAACCTCTCCTCATTAGACATTCCTCTAAGACCAGGAATCATTCTCGTTGCCCTACGTTGCACCTTTTCCAAGGCAGCAATGTCCTTCTTAAGGTATGGTAACCAAACCCGCACACAATATTCTAGGTGGGGTCTTACCAAGGAATTATATTATCGTAGCATCACTTGCCTTGTCTTAAACTCCACACACCTAGAGATGCAATGTGCCTTCTCGCGTGGTGTTCCTGCAGAGGGAGTCTGTGAGTGCTGGAGATTGGGGGAGGGGGCAGTGTGGCTATGTCTGCTCTGTGTTCCTCCAGACGAGCAAAGAAGCTGTTTAGCTCCTTTGCTAAAAGGGCGTTGCTGTTAACAGTGACGGTGTTGTTGCCTTTGAAGTTTGTAATGTGTTGTATTCCCTGCCACACCCACTGTGGGTTGTTGTATGTGAAGTAGACCTCTATTTTCTGTTTCTCTGCCTGCCTGGCAACCTTGATGCCCCTATTCAGGTTAGCTCTGGCTGCACTCTGTGTTCTTGACTGCGCTGTCTTGTCCTGTAGTATTGTATTGTTGCTCTTGTGTTTATCTTGCACTTTCTCCCTCTGTTTGTGCTCCTTTCACTCTGTATAGTTCTATCTTGCCCGCACTTGTGTCATCTTGTGTTGTTTCTGTTTTTCTTCTTTGTGTTGCACCGTGGTCCAGGAGGAACAATGTTTCCTTTCACTGTGTACTGTGTATATTGCTGAAATAACAATAAACCCACTTGACCACCTGCCTCAATTCATCCTGAAGAGTTTTCCAATGTTGTTCAAAGGTCTGTTTGTTTCGAGTGAAGGACACGCCCCTGGACGTGCTGGATAAGGGGACCACAGATCAGTGTCCTCAGTCCTGCTTCTCCCTTCAAAGCTGAGAGGAAGATGACCCGCCTGCTGCTTCTGGTTTTGGCTTATGGAGCTCTGCTTATCTCCACAGAGGCCCAGCAAGATTACCACAGTCTCCCTGCACTCACAAGACGGCCATTAAACTCGCAGTCGAAAATGCTCATCAAGGAACCCGTCAGCACATGAATTTCTATAACATCCAGGGCCGTCCGAAGGTAACTGCTGAGAAAGTGTTTACAAAAGTGTGAAACTTTCATCATCTGCAAGCTGAACTAATGAGTATCACATTGATTTTGATGTTTTAATTTCAATGCATATGATGCTTAATGTCTCTTCACAATGAAAGTGATGGTTGTATATCTCAGCCCTGGTCAATTTTACCTTCTCACAGTTTCTCTCTGAATCTGCTGCAGTCAAGTCTGTGACAGTTTGCCATTTTTTGGGTGATTATTGTTTGTTATATTGCCTTTAAAACAGTTGTAGGCAATTTTGTATATAACGTGTTTATGTGATTTAGATCAGCAGTGAATACATTGACATTGAGATTCTCTTGAGAGCAACAAAATGTCCAAAGTCAACTGCAACAGACCATCGGGCTGACTGTATTTTCATGGACAAGAGGGTAAGTAAAGAGTCACTGTGACTGTGAGCATTGGACATATCAGTTAGCAAATTAATTTAGGTTCATGTTAACTTTTTTGATGCCCTGCGGGGGAAAGTTAGCCAACAATAAAGTAACAAATACATAGGTGGCCTCAAAGAGCCAGTTCCTTCACCTTATTCTCAAATTTTAGTAGGTTTACAGGCTTAAAGGCTGGATTACCAGGCAGAAGCAAATGCTAATCATCTGAGGGGTGACCTGTAGATTATGCTTCGAGCTATGAACCCTAGCTGGCCTTATTTAAAGACCTGTGGGCTGTACTACAAAGCGGGTTTTACATACCCAGAGTTAACTCAATCGAGCCAGGTTAACTAAAACTCATTGTTGAAATCAGCCTTAAATGGCAGTGTGGTGTTTTGTGGTGAAAGGGCAGGACTTAACTCTTGTTTTAATTAGAAAGCCAGTAATTAAACCTGGTCAGAGCAGGGTAGATGTGCAGTGTGAATTACCCTTTAAATTTACCTCTTTAAATAGTGAACTACAGGACCACTTAGCTTGATCGGAGGACAGTATTTTAATACAGAGCAGTGTTCAGTTAAACGGGATTTGTTGTTCATACTTTTAGATGAACTTGCTTTGTATAATATAGCCTTATGGTGACCCTGCTTTGGAAGCTCTTTCCTCTAAAATTGTTCTGTGTCATTAAACCCTGCACTCCAGCAGCTCTGCCTTAAATCATTAGATATATCTTTACTACACCTTCTCTCACTGTATTTATTGCCCACCACTCTTTAAATACTGTTTTTGTGTGTCTGTGTGTTTTTGCAGCCATTCATTAACTGTAGAGTTTGCAGCAGACGGTCTGGTAATGATCTTACACATCCATCAAATGACTGTGTACCAAACAAGAAAGTGGATGAAGTAAGTGTAGAGAGTCTTAGCATTATGGAAATGTAACAGGTGTGTGAATTGTGTCTAAACATGTGGTTAAACTTTGATTGTGTTTGTACATGCAAAAATTTGATCAGAGTACTGTTTATTAATGACAATGTTACTTTTAATCTGAACAACAGTGGCAGCACCAAGGAAAAGCTTGGGGGGGGGGGCTCTAGCTCCTCCTCCAATGACCATAGTACCCCCACAGCACCCCCAAAATATTGGTTTCATTTTTTCTTTAACTATCTGTAAAATCTGTATATTGTGTAAGACATTTTTGCGGTTTTTACAGCATACTTGTAGTGTATTTTTTCTTCAAAGTACACATAGAGGCTCTGTGAGCTAGACGTTAGAATTTCATATTTTATCCTATTTTATCCATGCTGTAGCTTATCGTGCTGTGTGCTTCTATACACCATCTACATAAGCTGAAAAGCTAAAGCACCCGGTCTAAATAATCTCACTCCCCTATAGCACCTGTAGCATTAAGTCACTGGCGCTGCCACTGCTGAATAAACGACTCCAATCTGACTAAACCGCTTAACTTTTCCTCCCCATGTTACATTTCAGGACAAACGACGTAATATGTGTCCTTCTGATAAACCTCTTCTCAGACCTAAAACTGCCTTGGCTTCCAAGGACACTAAAGAAGCTGAAGGAGACCGTCTGACTGTTTCTGATGGCTGATGGTCCTGCAATGTGGACCAGAGGAGGAAACTGGGAGGGAAAATGCTTTGCTTTATATCATGCCCACCCAAAGCCCCCAGTGAGTAAGCCATAGGCGCCGATAGGATGGAAAAACTCCCAAGAAGGAAGAAACCTTGGGAGGGACCAAACTCAAAGGGGGAGCCCATCCTCCTGGGGCCGGCAAAGTGTAGGTGCAGGATCACAAAAAAACTTGACGAGAGAAACGAGAGAATTCGACTGTCCCTCACAAAAACTGTAAAGTTTTAGTGGCTAAATTGCTTTTTCTATGCCTTTTCAAACAGGAGGAGATTTGTTTGGCTATACGTAGAAATTTTCTATACAATTTAGACAGCACAGAATCATTAACCTACTTTAATGCATTTATTAATACAACCACATATTTCACACATTTTGACATCAGTCATGCAGTGAAGATACAGTCTCTTTATTTCTTGACGCCAACCCTCCCCATTAATCCGGGCTTGGGACCGACACCTAGTTGAGCTGGCTTTCTCCCTTAAGTGGCTGGGTTAGGCTAAACTATGCACATATTTATGAAGACTACTATAAATTTATAAAGACCTCCCTAAATATGTAGTCTAACAAAACGCAGTTTAAAGAAGGTAGCCTACCTGGTAAACAAAGAAATTAAAAGGCCCACAGCATATAATCGGGCTATATCCAAGCAGTTTTTAAGAACGTAACCTACATGGCGAAATTGAATTACTTTCTGGACCAACAAACGCAACCAGACATGAACATTATGCACCTTCCTAGTCTTGATGTATGTCGTCATACAGATGAGGACGTTAAGGCAGCCTTTAGGTCCGACCCATCATGCACTGCAGTTTTTTGCAAATTCCTCAGATGGAAAACCATTAAATACCTCTTCTATTACCTTATATTACCTTATATTCATGTAATAAATATACAAATATCAATTAGTTGGAAATCAGCCAGACAGACGTAATTACTACAAATGGTTTCCACTGTATTTGTGACTCTGAGTGCCGCAGGCTTGGATGCAGTGCCGCACCATTTTGGGCATGCACTGGCATGCACTGGCCAATCATGTAGCACTTCTCTCATAAATATTAATGAGACATCACCTACCACCCTGCAAAAAAGAAATTTGCCGCTCGTCCCCCTGCACATGAACCAACATGGCTGTCTCAACCAGCGGAGCTCCGGAGCCTCTGGAGAAACACGCGGCAAAAAAGGCTCGCATACGGTCTTCCAGAGTTTGGGAATACTTCAGTCATGACACCTTTTCTGCGCCTCTACTGTAGCTGGCGTTAATGACGCTGTTTCAGCCATTTTATATTTTCTGTTTACTTATTCTGTCATGTAAGACTGAGACAAATTATCGTTTACGACTATTCTTACACACTGTAGCCTGACTTGCTGACTTAAGTAAGCTTAACTATAAGCTACCTTTGCTAGTGTTTGTGAATAACATGTTTCTCTAGTTATGAAATTATTCCATGTTTTAGCATCTGTTTCAACATTAAAGTCAAATTGGTATATTGAAATATGTAAAAACTATTGAACTATTAGCTTAAGTCTAACATAGAAAATCCTACTGAATCTCTTAAGATTTTCCTTTTTTGTTAATGCACTAATGTTTAAGAAGTGTCTTAAATTGAATTTCAGATTTGTGTGTGGGTGGGAGTGGGTGAATTGTATTAAATTCATACATTCATTCTTTTGGCTCAGACATTACTGACCTAAAACAAATTGAGGCATTGGGTAAGTGCTTAAATTAGCTACTAAATGGCAAAAAATATTCTAAATATCACATTTTCCATTCTTCGGTATAATTTTAATGAATCACCTATGCTGCCAAACATTAACGCATAGATTGTCACAACACTCTATGTTTTAGTTCTTCTTTATGTGTATAGGACGGTGTGATGGTTCTGGTGGTGGGTGTGGCCGACGCTGCTCGCGATGTTTGGCTATGCTGCAGTCCCAGGGACCAAGTTGGAACACATTTCCACCTTCAAGCTTAGGTGGAAAAACGGCACCGAGACCCAGCAGCAGGACAACTTCTTGTCCAGACAACCAGCCCTGCTTCATCATTGAAGTAAGCCCTGTGAACAGGAGCGAGATGTACTTCTGCAGTGGATGTTATAGCGGAAAGAACATCCCCATCCTCACGTCTGCCGGAGTGCCCCCTCAAGTGGGTGTGTGACTTAACTCGATGGATGAATTGGACAGAATGTACTGTTACTAGAGGTCGACCGATATGGGTTTTTCAAGTCAAGGGTCAGGCGATGGCCGATATATGCTGCTGATTTTTTTTGGCCGATAATTGGACGTTTTCCCCTCTATTTGCATGGTAAAATATCACACTAATAATAACAAACGATACACAAAATTTCTCAATTTAGCATTTATTGAATACTCAACTTGGAAACAATAACACATTTATAAACAATAAAAATAGCAGCATCAGAATCTCTGTTAGTGCACAATATAGCAGCAAACTCCTCATGTTTGACGGAAGGAAATTTGTAAACAATACAAAAAGGAATAAGCATGTTATCTTTAGTTGTAATCCCACTTCCAGTCCCTGAGTCTTACTCACCACACTCATACTTCACAGCAAACAGACAGCAGTTAATAACCAGAAGAGAAAAATGCAAAAACACAACAGAACTTGTAAATAATAACAAACTAATAGACAATAAAAATAGCAGCATCAGAATCTCTATTAGTGCCAAATATAGCAGCAAACTCCTCATGTCTGACGGAAGGAAAATTTGTAAATACACAAAGGAATGAGCACATCTTCAGTTTTAATCCCATTTCCAGTCCCTGAGTCTTCCTCATCCCACAAGCAGGCAAGGCATGTCACCCCGGTTGTGTGACACTTATTTTATATAATAAAATAAGTGCCCCCTGCGGCCCCAGAGCCCGAGCAGCCGTCTCCGCTGCCTGCAGCTACCGCGCCCACGTCCGAGGCGCTTTCCCTGCCTGCAGCTCCCGGGCAGGCGCTCCCTCTGCAGCCTGCAGCTCCAGTCCCTGGCCCCACTCCAGTCCCTTCTCCCCCTGTGACTCTGGTACCCTCACCCCGACGAGCCCGACCCCGGCCGCAGGTCCTTATGTCTGTGTCCCATAAGGGGAGAGGACACAGACGCACGGCTGGGGTCCCACCCGCCCAGCCCCCTGGCTCGCCCTCCCTCGCCGGCGCTAGGGCTTGGTCGGCACCTGCGGGTCCTGGCCCTCCGGGTCGGCTGTCGTCTGCGGGTCCCCCTCCGCGGCCTCGTCGCCCTGCCTCGGTCCCTCCTCCGGCGTCTTATCGGTTGCCTGCGGGCCCCCCGACGGCGGCTCCTCATTCGCCTGCTGGTCCTCCCGCTCTGGCGTGTCGGAGGACGTCGCCGTCTGCTGCGGCTCCCCCTCTCTCCTTGCCCTCGCCAGGGTCCCTTCCAGCTCCTTCGTCCCCTTCCCTGGTCTCCCCTCCGACTCCCTCCTTCGTCCCTGCGTCTGTCCCTCACCCCGTCTCCTCGGCCCCTCCGGCTCCGGCCTCCCGGCCGCCTGCAGCCCTTCCGGCTGCCTCCCGTCGCCCGCTGGGTCTCCCTCGGGCTCCTCTTGGTTCCCCCTCCTTCTCTCCCTGGCCTCCCGTCTTTGTCCCTCCTGCCTCTGCTCCCCCTCGCTTTGTTCCTCCTGTCTCTGTCCCTCCTCTCTTTGTCCCTCGTCCCTCTGGCTTCTGCTCCTCTTTCCCCGATGTTCCCTTCGTTCACTCCCGGTCCTTTTGTCCTGCCTGTTCCCTCCGTGTCCCCCTTTCTGATCTGTTTCTCTGCCTTTCCTGTCTTATGTCAAGTCTTGTCCTGGCTCCTTCCCCTGTGCCAGTTCTGTCTGTCCGTTCTGTTCCCTGTCCCTCATTAATGAGGTTTTATATAGATATACATATATGCCCGGCTTGTCCGCTCCTCGTGTGTGCCACGCCCCCTGATTACCCACGTGTGCTTCCCTGATCGTCTCCTGCTTTGCCCGATTACTTTGATTAGTCATGACCTATTTTAAGTCCTGGTCTTACCTGTTTGCCCTGTCCGTCATTGTAGTTTGTCAATGCCTGCGTTCCGTCCTGCTCTACCCGCTCCGTTTCCCCGATTAAAGACCCGTTTTCACAAACACAAAAAAAACTATATGTATACATATACATACACTGAACAAAAATATAAACGCAACACTTTTGTTTTTGCTCCCATTTTTCATGAGATGGACTTAAAGATCTACAATTCATTCCAGATACACAATATTACCATTTCTCTCAAACATTTCTCACAAATCAGTCTAAATGTGTGATAGTGAGCACTTCTGCTTTGCTGAGATAATCCATCCCACCTCACAGGTGTGCCACATCAAGATGCTGATCTGACATCATGGGTAGTGCACAGGTGTACCTTATACTGCCCACAATAAAAGGCCACCCTGGAATGTGCAGTTTTGTCTCACAGCAAAATGCCACAGATGCCACAAGCATTGAGGGAGCGTGCAATTGGCATGCTGACAGCAGGAATGTCAACCAGATCTGTTGCTCGTGCATTGAATGTTCATTTCTCAACCATAAGCCGTCTCCAAAGGCGTTTCAGAGAATATGGCAGTACATCCAACCGGCCTCACAACCGCAGACCACGTGTAACCACACCAGCCCAGGACCTCCACATCCAGCAGGTTCACCTCCAAGATCGTCTGAGACCAGCCACTCAGACAGATGATGCACGGCCCCATGTTGCAAGGATCTGTACACAGTTCTTGGAAGCTGAAAATGTCCCAGTTCTTGCATGGCCAGCATACTCACCGGACATGTCACCCGTTGAGCATGTTTGGGATGTGCTTGACCGGCGTATACGACAGCGTGTACCAGTTCCCACTAATATCCAACAACTTCGCACAGCCATTGAAGAGGAGTGGACCAACATTCCACAGGCCACAATTGACAATCTGATAAACTCTATGCGAAGAAGATGTGTTGCATTGTATGAGGCAAATGGTGGTCACACCAGATACTGACCGGTTCTGAGTCCCCAGACCCCCAATAAAGCAAAAAACTGCACATTCCAGGGTGGCCTTTTATTGTGGGCAGTATAAGGTACACCTGTGCACTACCCATGATGTCAGATCAGCATCTTGATGTGGCACACCTGTGAGGTGGGATGGATTATCTCAGCAAAGCAGAAGTGCTCACTATCACACATTTAGACTGATTTGTGAGAAATGTTTGAGAGAAATGGTAATATTGTGTATCTGGAATGAATTGTAGGTCTTTAAGTCCATCTCATGAAAAATGGGAGCAGAAACAAGAGTGTTGCGTTTATATTTTTGTTCAGTATATATATTTATGGGTGTATCGAGACTAGATGGTCAGTATGGATAACTAAGGTGCACTAAAACTGGGTGAGCAGGCAAGGCATGTCACCCAGGTTGTGTGACAATTATTTTATATAAATGTATATATGTATATATATATTCCATCCACCATCCCTCCTTTACGGAGAACTGCGTTATTTTTATTGTCCATTACGAAAAAAATAAAAAAACTATATATATATATATATATATATACATATATATTTATGGGTGTATCGAGACTAGTTGGTCATTATGGATAACTAAGTTGCACTAAAATTGGGTGAGCAGGCAAAGCATGTCACCCAGGTTGTGTGACAATTATTTTATATATATGTATGTATATATTCCATCCACCATCCCTCCTTTACGGAGAACTGCGTTATTTTTCTTTTCTATTGCTAATAAAAAAACTATATATATGTACATATATATATATATATATATATGGGTGTATCGAGACTAGATGGTCAGTATGGATAACTAAGGTGCACTAAAATTGGGTGAGCAGGCAAGGCATGTCACCCAGGTTGTGTGACAATAATTTTATATATATGTATATATATATTCCATCCACTATCCCTCCTTTATGGAGAACTGCGTTATTTTTATTGTCTATTGCAAAAAAAAACACAAAAAAACTATATATATATATATATATACACATATATATTTATGGGTGTATCGAGACTAGTTGGTCATTATGGATAACTAAGGTGCACTAAAATTGGGTGAGCAGGCAAGGCATGTCACCCCAGTTGTGTGACAATTATTTTATATAAATGTATATATATATTCCCTCCACCACCCCTCCTTTACGGAGGACTGCTTTATTTTTAATATCCATTGCGAAAAAAAAACACAAGAAAAAGAAAAAATATCTATATATATATATACATATATATATATATATATATATATATATATATATATATATATATGGGTGTGTCGAGACTAGATGGTCAGTATGGATAACTGAGGTGCACTAAAATTGGGTGAGCAGGCAAGGCATGTCACCCAGGTTGTGTGACAATTATTTTATATATATGCATATACATATTCCATCCACCATCCCTCCTTTATGGAGAACTGCGTTATTTTTATTGTCTATTGCAAAAAAAAACCAGAAAAACTATATATATATATATATATATATATACATATATATTCATGGGTGTATCGAGACTAGATGGTCATTATGGATAACTAAAGTGCACTAAAATTGGGTGAGCAGGCAAGGCATGTCACCCAGGTTGTGTGACAATTATTTTATATAAATGTATATATATATATATATATTCCATCCACCATCCCTCCTTTACGGAGAACTGCGTTATTTTTCTTTTCTATTGCTAATAAAAAAACTATATATATATACATATATATTTATGGGTGTATCGAGACTAGATGGTCATTATGAATAACTAAGGTGCACTAAAATTGGGTGAGCAGGCAAGGCATGTCACCCCGGTTGTGTGACAATTATTTTATATATATATTCCATCCACCATCCCTCCTTTACGGAGGACTGCTTTATTTTTAATATCCATTGCGAAAAAAAAACACAAGAAAAAGAAAAAATATCTATATATATATACATATATATATATATATATATATATATATATATATATATATATATATATATATATATATATATGGGTGTGTCGAGACTAGATGGTCAGTATGGATAACTAAAGTGCACTAAAATTGGGTGAGCAGGCAAGGCATGTCACCCAGGTTGTGTGACAATTATTTTATATAAATGTATATATATATATATATATATATATATATATATATATATATATATATATATATATATATTCCATCCACCATCCCTCCTTTACGGAGAACTGCGTTATTTTCCTTTTCTATTGCTAATAAAAAAACTATATATATGTACATATATATATATATATATATGGGTGTATCGAGACTAGTTGGTCATTATGGATAACTAAGTTGCACTAAAATTGGGTGAGCAGGCAAGGCATGTCACCCAGGTTGTGTGACAATTATTTTATATATATATGTATATATATATTCCCTCCACCACCCCTCCTTTACGGAGGACTGCTTTATTTTTAATATCCATTGCGAAAAAAAAACACAAGAAAAAGAAAAAATATCTATATATATATACATATATATATATATATATATATATATATATATATATATATATATATGGGTGTGTCGAGACTAGATGATCAGTATGGATAACTAAAGTGCACTAAAATTGGGTGAGCAGGCAAGGCATGTCACCCAGGTTGTGTGACAATTATTTTATATAAATGTATATATATATATATATATATATATATATATATATATATATATATATATATATATATATATATATATTCCATCCACCATCCCTCCTTTACGGAGAACTGCGTTATTTTTCTTTTCTATTGCTAATAAAAAAACTATATATATGTACATATATATATATATATATATGGGTGTATCGAGACTAGTTGGTCATTATGGATAACTAAGTTGCACTAAAATTGGGTGAGCAGGCAAGGCATGTCACCCAGGTTGTGTGACAATTATTTTATATATATATGTATATATATATTCCCTCCACCACCCCTCCTTTACGGAGGACTGCTTTATTTTTAATATCCATTGCGAAAAAAAAACACAAGAAAAAGAAAAAATATCTATATATATATACATATATATATATATATATATATATATATATATATATATATATATATGGGTGTGTCGAGACTAGATGATCAGTATGGATAACTAAAGTGCACTAAAATTGGGTGAGCAGGCAAGGCATGTCACCCAGGTTGTGTGACAATTATTTTATATAAATGTATATATATATATATATATATATATATATATATATATATATATATATATATATATATATATATATTCCATCCACCATCCCTCCTTTACGGAGAACTGCGTTATTTTTCTTTTCTATTGCTAATAAAAAAACTATATATATGTACATATATATATATATATATATGGGTGTATCGAGACTAGTTGGTCATTATGGATAACTAAGTTGCACTAAAATTGGGTGAGCAGGCAAGGCATGTCACCCAGGTTGTGTGACAATTATTTTATATATATATGTATATATATATTCCCTCCACCACCCCTCCTTTACGGAGGACTGCTTTATTTTTAATATCCATTGCGAAAAAAAAACACAAGAAAAAGAAAAAATATCTATATATATACATATATATATATATATATATATATATATATATATATATATATATATATATATATATATATATATATATATATATGGGTGTGTCGAGACTAGATGGTCAGTATGGATAACTAAGGTGCACTAAAATTGGGTGAGCAGGCAAGGCATGTCACCCAGGTTGTGTGACAATTATTTTATATATATGCATATACATATTCCATCCACCATCCCTCCTTTACGGAGAACTGCGTTATTTTTATTGTCTATTGCAAAAAAAAAACAGAAAAACTATATATATATATATATATATTTATGGGTGTATCGAGACTAGATGGTCATTATGAATAACTAAGGTGCACTAAAATTGGGTGAGCAGGCAAGGCATGTCACCCCGGTTGTGTGACAATTATTTTATATATATATTCCATCCACCATCCCTCCTTTACGGAGGACTGCTTTATTTTTAATATCCATTGCGAAAAAAAAACACAAGAAAAAGAAAAAATATCTATATATATATACATATATATATATATATATATATATATATATATATATATATATATATATATATATATATATATATATGGGTGTGTCGAGACTAGATGGTCAGTATGGATAACTAAAGTGCACTAAAATTGGGTGAGCAGGCAAGGCATGTCACCCAGGTTGTGTGACAATTATTTTATATAAATGTATATATATATATATATATATATATATATATATATATATATATATATATATATATATATATTCCATCCACCATCCCTCCTTTACGGAGAACTGCGTTATTTTCCTTTTCTATTGCTAATAAAAAAACTATATATATGTACATATATATATATATATATATGGGTGTATCGAGACTAGTTGGTCATTATGGATAACTAAGTTGCACTAAAATTGGGTGAGCAGGCAAGGCATGTCACCCAGGTTGTGTGACAATTATTTTATATATATATGTATATATATATTCCCTCCACCACCCCTCCTTTACGGAGGACTGCTTTATTTTTAATATCCATTGCGAAAAAAAAACACAAGAAAAAGAAAAAATATCTATATATATATACATATATATATATATATATATATATATATATATATATATATATATATGGGTGTGTCGAGACTAGATGATCAGTATGGATAACTAAAGTGCACTAAAATTGGGTGAGCAGGCAAGGCATGTCACCCAGGTTGTGTGACAATTATTTTATATAAATGTATATATATATATATATATATATATATATATATATATATATATATATATATATATATATATATTCCATCCACCATCCCTCCTTTACGGAGAACTGCGTTATTTTTCTTTTCTATTGCTAATAAAAAAACTATATATATGTACATATATATATATATATATATGGGTGTATCGAGACTAGTTGGTCATTATGGATAACTAAGTTGCACTAAAATTGGGTGAGCAGGCAAGGCATGTCACCCAGGTTGTGTGACAATTATTTTATATATATATGTATATATATATTCCCTCCACCACCCCTCCTTTACGGAGGACTGCTTTATTTTTA
Source organism: Brienomyrus brachyistius (assembly GCF_023856365.1). Lineage (NCBI taxonomy): Eukaryota > Metazoa > Chordata > Actinopteri > Osteoglossiformes > Mormyridae > Brienomyrus > Brienomyrus brachyistius. Next base: position 40,729 of record NW_026042754.1, read on the forward strand.
ATATCCATTGCGAAAAAAAAACACAAGAAAAAGAAAAAATATCTATATATATACATATATATATATATATATATATATATATATATATATATATATATATATATATATATATATATATATATATATATATATGGGTGTGTCGAGACTAGATGGTCAGTATGGATAACTAAGGTGCACTAAAATTGGGTGAGCAGGCAAGGCATGTCACCCAGGTTGTGTGACAATTATTTTATATATATGCATATACATATTCCATCCACCATCCCTCCTTTACGGAGAACTGCGTTATTTTTATTGTCTATTGCAAAAAAAAAACAGAAAAACTATATATATATATATATATATATATATATATATATATATATATATATATATATATATATATATATATATATATACATATATATTCATGGGTGTATCGAGACTAGATGGTCATTATGGATAACTAAAGTGCACTAAAATTGGGTGAGCAGGCAAGGCATGTCACCCAGGTTGTGTGACAATTATTTTATATAAATGTATATATATATATATATATATATATTCCATCCACCATCCCTCCTTTACGGAGAACTGCGTTATTTTTCTTTTCTATTGCTAATAAAAAAACTATATATATATGTACATATATATATATATATATATGGGTGTATCGAGACTAGTTGGTCATTATGGATAACTAAGTTGCACTAAAATTGGGTGAGCAGGCAAGGCATGTCACCCAAGTTGTGTGACAATTATTTTATATATATGTATATATAATTTATTTATATATATGTATATATATATTCCATCCATAAGAAGGTCATTATGCATAACTAAAGTGCACTAAAATTGGGTGAGCAGGATAGGCATGTCACCCCAGTTGTGTGACAATTATTTTATATATATGTATATATATATATATATTCCCTCCACCACCCCTCCTCTACGGAGGACTGCTTTATTTTTATTTCCATTGCAAAAATAAAAAATTTTAAAACACAAAAAAAAAAAAAAAACGAAAATAATAATAATAAAAATAATTTTGAATGTGTATTCAAATAAGTTTGAATGTGTGTGAACTATATATAAATATATATATACACATGCATATACAGAAATATATACACACACACACATATATATATATACACACACACACACAGACACACACTCACATAAACACATACACACACTGTGTACAGTCTTATGCAAAGGTTATGCAAACAGTAGTTTACCCCATGACTCACTGCCCCATTCAAACAAAAAAAAAACAGGTTTTTGGGGTAACCTTTAGGTCAGCTCTTCAAAACCAGGTATGAGGACTCTTCAGCTAATCAGTCCTCTAATTAGAAATCTAATTAGGGAGTTGCAGCGAAAACCTGCATACACACCGGCCCTTTGCGGATAAGATTGTTCACCCCTGAAACAAGCAAACAGAAAGGCTGCTACACTGCAAATTCAATATGCCCGCCGATGCTCCCCCAAATCTATCAGGACCCTGCCTGTCTTTCCCGTGCCTGCTCCTTTGCCAATATGCCCTACCATCGGAACATGCACAGCCATCTCGCCCCGGCTATGCCTCCAGTCCGAACTGCAGTTCCTATACCTGCCTATAATTGCCTGGCTACAATCCATCCCCCAAAATGAAATTGATGACCCAACGATCACAGCTAAGAATTCTATCCCCAAACCACTGGTCTTCCTCCCCAACCGAACGATCATTCACTGACCGTGGTAACTTATAAGGGTTGGTATGATGACCAGTGGTGGACCTCACCGAACGTTTAACTGGTCTCTACACCTCGGGGGGGACATAACCTCCTCCATTATACGAGGCCTACTTGTGGATGCTCTATTGCGACCCCTCCCACCAGCCCTGTCCCCGTAAAACCACAGAGTCCTCATCCGATTCCATTTCTGTTGCCCCTGTGGGCAACCCAGACTCAGGAGACATTACCAGAACATCTTCCCCTGACATAACAACCCCCTGTGGTACTGGACGCAACTCTGTTCGGTGAACTTGACGGACAACCCCGTCCCCCTCCATTGGAGTTGCAGAGTAAACTGCACCCTGATCTTGGGGACACCGAACTACCATATACAAACAGGCATCCCAATGATCCTGTATTTTACCTCGAACATGGTTCCGCAAACACACCAGCTGACCTTCATCAAACCCCTAATCATTAACCAACTCATTGTGTTTCCGATTTCGTGGTGTGGCTTGTTCCTCCAACTAAGCCTTCACATACTCTTGAAGCACCTGCAAACTTTCCTGATGGTTTTGTACCCATTCCTCCAAAGGTCCACCATACTGACTGATCCCGGCAGGAGCCTGAAGATAGTGTATCGGTAATCGAGGCTCACAGCCAGACCTTAAATAAAAAGGCATCATCCAGTCATTTGGTGGGGTGTAGTATTGTAAGCTTCTCTGCTGGAGGAAGTGTGTGAAGCAAATTGTGCAAAAAAAATATTAAAGCAACACCAGGGAGGTTTACATCTAGATCCTTAAAATGATCGACCTGCAATTCCACCTTGAAAATCCAATTACCATATAAAGGATACAAGATGTAAAGATGACAAATGACATGGCACACATTTGTTGTTTAGACTGTTGTGTCAGGTTAATTGAAAGCTGAAGGATCTTAGTGTTTACTAGTCTAAGTAACAGAATGTCTAAACACTGTGCTTGCCTTTATGGGTTTTTAAGCAGAACATATAGGTATAGAAACATATTAACATTACGTTTCACGATTCACTGACTGGAGAATAGGAGAATATACACATCAATATTACTACTTAAGTTAACTAACCCTAATCCCAACCCCTATTGGCACGGAGCCCGCCAGGGTTCAGGTGAGATATAAATCTGTAATCTGTATCAATGGTTTTGCTATCCATACCCACCCTATTAATGTTAGCTTCCCAGGGTTTTTTGTTAGACAAGCTCTGTGTCTCTCTATACCCCCATTTACTGCACGACTGATTGTCCATTTATAAAGAATCAAATAGGGTGAAGATGGTTTTAGTTTACAATTACTCTGGAAGGTGACCAGATTAAAAAAAAACTAAATACCATGCCTACGTGTATGTAATCTCCATCACAGTCCCCATTTTCCCCATAATCCTCGTTTTGATAGTGCCAATTTGTGTAATGTGAGTTTTTTTTTTTTTTTAAAAACTGTTATAGAAGAACATACTGGATGCCACATGTGTACAATTACCCCTTTCTAATTAGTGGGGTCCGTTGTGTCAGCTACAGCCTTTACTAACATACACATAAGTATACAGTCTTACAGCACTTTTGTTTTCCTTTTGTATTTAATGGTTTTCCATTTAGGGGGCAGCATGGTGGTGCAGTGGTTAGCACTGTTGCCTCACACCTCTAGGGCCCGGGTTCGAGTCTCCACCTGGGTCACATGTGTGTGGAGTTTGCATGTTCTACCCATGTCATCGTGGGGTTTCCTCCGGGTACTCTGGTTTCCCCCACAGTCCAAAAACATGCTGAGGCTAATTGGAGTTGCTAAATTGCCCATAGGAGTGTATGCGTGAGTGAATAGTGTGTGAGTGTGCCCTGCGATGGGCTGGCCCGCCATCCTGAGTTGTTCCCTGTCTCGTGCCCATTGCTTCCGGGATAGGCTCCAGACCCCCCGCGATCCAGTAGGATAAGCGGTTTGGAAAATGGATGGATGGATGGACAGTTTTCCATTTGAGGAATTAGCAAAAAACTGCAGTGCATGATGGGTAGGATCTAAAGGCTGCCTAACGCCCTTAATTTGTTTGCAATTTCGCCAGGTAGGCTACCTTCTTTAAACTGCGTTTTGCTAGACTACACATTTCGAGATGTTTTATTGTAGTCTTGGTAAATATATATATATAGTTTAGCCTAACCCAGCCACTTAAGGGAGCAAGCCAGCTCAGGTAGGTGCCAGTCCCAAGCCCGGATTAATGGAGAGGGTTGGCGTCAAGAAATAAAGAGAAATAAAGACAACTAATACTCCTAGTTTGCGAGATCTGACTGCAATGGCAGCACTGCTACAAGGGTGTGGATAAATCTATACAAATATCACCTGCATGCACATTACTTCTTTTACAATAACCAACTCCTGATCCATACTGTTAGTCATGAAAAAAAAAACTATCGTGTACATAGAGGCCCTGTGTAAAAAGATAACTGCCAAGGAAAAGATCAAAAACATTTATTTCAAGGATACAAAGTTTTTATGGTCATGTACAGTGTACAGTGCAATTCTTATTTGATTAACTTGAATGTCTCCACAGACTAGACGATTAAACAAATAAAGCAGCGCAACATTACAATAACTAATAACAAATAAACAAAGCTCACGAGTACTATTACAGTATTTATATCATTTATTTAAACTTAATTTTACCAGGTAAATTAACTACAAAGCAGTTACCACTGCTTTACCTGCTTCTCGGGAGAAATAGCAGATATACGTCATGTATGTGACTAAATTCTTAAGCCAATAAGGGCAAAGTTGTGTCGTAATGGAGGCGGATCCAGTTTGTGCAGCCGGTTAAAGACACTACGGGCATGTAAATGGAGAACGAAATTATAGTTATAATTCGGCGTGTTCGCGAAAACGACTTCATTTATTTTCTTATTGATTTATCGACAGACCATCATACTTTTTAGACGTTATAATAACAACACTCTATTGATCCCCAAAGAGAGAAATTCTCTCCTTGCCTGCCCCCTCTTACTGTCCATGATACACAAGCACATATGTAGAAAAACGTCAGCTTGGAAGCCAAGGCTGGACTTAACCTACTCTATTCTGGTATTCTGTTCTCCCAAGTAAGGCATCCCAAGTTCGAATCCAACTTCCGACAAAAGTTCTTCAATCGCTACAGCACAATTTGAGCCACTGATCGGCTTTAATTGCTTTGTTTTATTTTTGCGTTTCAGGCAAAACTACATAACACTTAAAGACACTACGGGCATGTAAATGGAGAACGAAATTATAGTTATAGCGAATCTCCTACACACAATACCAAGGTTACCGAACTTTGGTCAGCTGGCCGGAGTGAGACGTTCAATTCCCGTAAGATTTCTTTGCGCCAGCCTGAGAGTCTGAAAACACGTCACACCAGATGCATGAGAGATGGAAACCTGGGATATTCAGTCGAATCAGATCAAATATGATGCTAAGTTAGTACTAAGTTAAAATATGTTCCGCACTTGTAACATGCACCCATGATTTGGAACAGCAGCATACCTGTCAAGGTTTGGATTTGAAAATAAAGGAAATTTTCCGGCACCCGCCGTGAGCCATCCGCAACCAGGCTCCAGTATCCCTTACATTTTAAGACAGGAAATATAAAATAATATAAATATATAAAATATATAAAATATATTTTTGGCCACAACCGGGATTCGAACCCCGGTCTCCCGTGTGAAAGGCGGCGATCTTACCACTACACTATCCAGCAACTATATAATATAATATATATATATATATATATTATAAGGGAGATTTACGGGAAAATACTAATACGGGAGGACGGCGGGAAAGAGAAGTAAAATACGGTAGTTTCCCGGCCAAAACGGGAGGCTCCAGTATCCCTTACATTTTAAGACAGGAAATATAAAATAATATAAATTATATAAAATATAATATAAATATAAATATAAATATATAAAATATATAAAATATATTTTTGGCCACAACCGGGATTCGAACCCCGGTCTCCCGTGTGAAAGGCGGCGATCTTACCACTACACTATCCAGCAACTATATAACATAAGGGAGATTTACGGGAAAATACTAATACGGGAGGACGGCGGGAAAGAGAAGTAAAATACGGTAGTTTCCCGGCCAAAACGGGAGGCTCCAGTATCCCTTACATTTTAAGACAGGAAATATAAAATAATATAAATTATATAAAATATAATATAAATATAAATATAAATATATAAAATATATAAAATATATTTTTGGCCACAACCGGGATTCGAACCCCGGTCTCCCGTGTGAAAGGCGGCGATCTTACCACTACACTATCCAGCAACTATATAATATAAGGGAGATTTACGGGAAAATACTAATACGGGAGGACGGCGGGAAAGAGAAGTAAAATACGGTAGTTTCCCGGCCAAAACGGGAGGCTCCAGTATCCCTTACATTTTAAGACAGGAAATATAAAATAATATAAATTATATAAAATATAATATAAATATAAATATAAATACATAAAATATATAAAATATATTTTTGGCCACAACCGGGATTCGAACCCCGGTCTCCCGTGTGAAAGGCGGCGATCTTAACACTACACTATCCAGCAACTATATAATATAAGGGAGATTTACGGGAAAATACTAATACGGGAGGACGGCGGGAAAGAGAAGTAAAATACGGTAGTTTCCCGGCCAAAACGGGAGACTTGACAGCTATGGCTGTCTCTGGCCACGCCCCCTACAGTCGGTCCGGCCCCTGTTCGCGTGTTCGCGAAAACGACTTCATTTATTTTCTTATTGATTTATCGACAGACTTTTTAGACGTTATAATAACAACACTCTATTGATCCCCCTCTTACTGTCCATGATACACAATGACGAGACACATGTTCACTAATGACGAGAACTATTCTATTTTTCATGCCGGGGGTCCTTCAAATCTTACATTTACAAATCTTGTTCTTGTTCTCTGCTTTCTCCTTTCTCGTTCCCGTAGATATATATTATTATACGGAGATTTACGGAGTCTTCAAAGACGGTCCGGCTCCAGCTCAAGGATCACTGTTGCTGTGGTGTAGATCAGCTGATCTGTAGTAGTCTTCTACGTACATCTTCTAGTAGACCTTCTGAGGGTACTTCACGCATTCTTGGTCGGAGGGTCCAGGTTTCCAGCTTAGCTTATTTCTTATTTCTCAGGTCAGCTGCTCTTGTTTGGGATGTGCTTGACCGGCGTATACGACAGCGTGTACCAGTTCCCACTAATATCCAACAACTTCGCACAGCCATTGAAGAGGAGTGGACCAACATTCCACAGGCCACAATTGACAATCTGATAAACTCTATGCGAAGAAGATGTGTTGCATTGCATGAGGCAAATGGTGGTCACACCAGATACTGACCGGTTCTGAGTCCCCAGACCCCCAATAAAGCAAAAAACTGCACATTCCAGGGTGGCCTTTTATTGTGGGCAGTATAAGGTACACCTGTGCACTACCCATGATGTCAGATCAGCATCTTGATGTGGCACACCTGTGAGGTGGGATGGATTATCTCAGCAAAGCAGAAGTGCTCACTATCACACATTTAGACTGATTTGTGAGAAATGTTTGAGAGAAATGGTAATATTGTGTATCTGGAATGAATTGTAGGTCTTTAAGTCCATCTCATGAAAAATGGGAGCAGAAACAAGAGTGTTGCGTTTATATTTTTGTTCAGTATAGAATAAGCCCAGATTTATGTTTATTCAGTGGAGATAAGTACAACCTCTAAAGATAGGCCTACACCCGTTTTGGCAGTGTCTCCGGATCCCATGACAAATAATGCCTTCAGTACATCCTCCTCAACCCACACTGAAAGCAGAAGTGCTATGGGCTTTGCAAACGGTTTGCCGACATCACTCCTATACGTCCAATGATGACATTCACACCGTCTCCAGGGTGATGTTCCCTGACTCGCAGGGTCACTTGTGGTAAAGATAAAACCGCTTTTCTTGCGCGATTTGGACTCGCTCCATATATTAAAAGGGAGCTTCGTTGTCATGTTTGACGTAAGTATGAACAGGACCATCAAAAGAAAACAACTGGATGTGCATGTCAGGTATTGGGTGAATTATGAGAATGGCTCTCGAGTGCAGTCCTGGTTCTGGGATCACAGTACATGAGCCACTCCACCGCTGAAGACTTACTGGAGAAGTTTAAGGTAAGCCATTCAATAACATTTAAACTCATTAACGAACCCATGATTTTTAAATATCCATGGTTTATCTTTACATGTGTTTAAATGGGAGAACCATATTTATTGGTAAGCATATTTTAAAGATTTTATTGCTGCTTCATGGCTTTTGCTGCAAAAAAAATAGTTCATTGAGGAAATAGAATGTTTAAGTGTTGTGTAGCAACATGTACAGCTGTTGTACAGGCAAAAACTCTGGCTCAGTCCAAAGGAGGTGGATATAGGAATGGCTGTCATCAAGGTGGGACTTCTGTGAATTCACTGGTATCTTTACATACAAATGTATCAAACAATTGTGAAGTAAAAAATATGTGAATAACATGGAGTTTGAGCTGGTTTGATATGTACAGCTGAGGTAGTGTTAACCTTGGGCTGAGTGTGCAGAAAGATTCTGGAAATTTGACAAACCATCTTTTTGTCAGAGACAGTCAGGAGCCAAAGGCAGTGGAAGTGACCTTGGTGTCCTTCAGATTAAAAAAAATTGCCAGATTGTGCTCTCAAAAATGTGCAAAAAGGCCTTGGATAAATGCCCTCTGAAGTACTCGATTGTACATGAGATGACGTGCTTGGACCCAAACAAAATGCACACCAGCCAGATAACTGCCAGCAGAAAAGGAGAAATCTCATGCAGAAGTTTGCGCAGGAGAATCGGTTGGCAGGCAGGATATCTGCTGGTAAATCATAGGATAAGAATAGGATAGTTCAGAATATTATTTTTAAATTATGCTTTTCTTTTTTCACATCTAACTGAATCAGGGACGGATTACAAACCGGGTTAGCGGGGCCGCTGCCCAGGGGCCCTTGGGGTGCAGGGGGCCCGTGGGCCCCAAGCCCAAAACAATTTGCAACGCTTATCAGCAATGTATTTTCGTTTGTCTATTTTAGAGGGCCTACATTCTTTGATCCTCTGCCTACAAGGTCCCCTGACCCTATAGGGAGGGTGTTTGGCTGCCAAGGGCCCTTGACTTGTGGTGGTTGTGGTGGTGGTGCAGGTGGTGGTGGTGGGGGGGGGCCTCGCGAACGTTTTACCCAGGGGCCCACACAACCCATAATCCGTCCCTGAACTGAATAGTGTTAACACGTAGATTTTAGCAGTATTTAGAAGACCGACTCTTGGTGTTTGAAAAGAAGCATCAGCCCAGTTATATTTTCTTTGATGAGCCTAGAGATATCTCAAGATTAAATTAAAATGATTGCACATTTATGGTATCATAGGAAAATTGGGTTATAAATCACTTTCCTATTCTACATGTGATTCTGTGTATTGACATTGTTGATCTGCATCTAATCTACTGTAATTAATGTAATTACAGGTGATGCAATATCCCAGCAGTCTGATAATCACCTGCACAATGAGGCAAAAGGCTTGGATTTTATATCCTTCATTCCTTCAGCACCATCCAAAGTTGATGTCTTTTTACATCAAAAAGTTAGTGGGCCTTATCCTGACCTCTGGATGTTCTGCAAGAACTTGCTGCTGCTGTCCTATGGGCAAGCCGAAGTGGAACGAATAGAGGTGGAGACCTGCAACTTATCAGAGGAAACAGTTGTTGCACAGAGGCTTATATGCGACCATGTCAGAGTGTGTGGGGGAGCAACCAAAGCGCCTCTGACCAAAGGTGAAAGATGAGCGAAAAGCAAAAAAGAAAACTTGAGGAACTCAAGAGGAAGAGAGTCTCACTGGAAAGTGTATGTGAGAGTTTACAAAAGGATGCTGAGCACATGGCAGAGGAAGCAGAGAGTGCTGCTGGAACCAAAAGGGCAACATTACTTACCAAGTCCAATACTCTGAGCCGACGAGCGAAGGAGGAGAAAGAGCAGTTGGTGGTCTTAAATGCAGATACTGAAGAATAGGCTACTGAACTGTGACTCCTAACACATCAAGAGTGAATCGGTGGAAACAAAAATATTTAGGTTCTTTGCATTTTTGGAGTATTTTACTTTCTGTGCCTGTTTGTACATTGTTCACAGCCATAATACTTTATAATTACAAGGTAGTTTTATGTTAGAGCTCTTGCTCCAATAAATATGTGCCTTGTAATTAACTAAATTCTAGGCTATTCAGTTTTTTTTGCCCTCGTGATGGTCGTGGGTTGTGAAAAAAGCCTTCTTCTTAGGGGTACCGCTGGGGCCAGCCGGGCGTATGTCGTGGCTTCAGTGAGTACTTATGTTTGTCATGCTGCCTGTGTACTTTATAGCGGCACAACATATTTCTGCAAATTGCATGCGTCAAATTGTCTGTCTCTCTTAAAAAATATGAAGTGTCACCAAAATTTTAAACGGGGAATCAATCTCAATGAAAAATATTCGTCAAGTAACGTTTCTAAAATAATATAGACATACTAATAATTATATATTAATAAATCGGATGAACGATGCATCCCAAATTGTATCCGCTGCGCACTTCTTAATCAGGGCAATCGCATCGTGGAGGTTTCTGCAGACGCCCAAAAAGACTTACTTAAGAAAACTGTTGCATGATAATTTGTACCATTTTCAAGGGTGGGGGGCGTGCAGTAGATGCCCCCTTTATTTTTGTGCTTCTGCCGTTCAAACCGAGCAGCACTGAGTTTGTCATGGCACCTGACGCCAAATCTACTGCTTAGCTGCTACAGACAGAACTATCTTCAAATCACCACTAGGGGGTGTCAATGCTGCAGCTTCGTTCTATGGTTGATCTTTTTCAAAGACAGTTTTTTTTCTCTCTCTCCACATAATCAACTTAACTGATTAGCGTGCTTTCATAGTAATGGTTTTTAATCCGTGTTAATCTTCTGAACAATGACTAGTAAAGGTTCTATGAGGTTGTCCTACTTACTATGGATTTTAAGTTTTTTATCAAGGTGTTAAAACGTACCACAGTTGCCAGTCCTGTGTTTTATGTCTAGCAATTTGTACAGTTTCTTCAGTATAAACACATGCCATGATCTGTGAGAATCTCCTCCAGAACTCTGCATTTCCTCAAGATCTTTTTGTAATATTGCATCATGGCACTGCTCAGAACAACACAGATGGTGCATAACAACACAAGGGAGTACAAGACAACATGGTGCAGAAACAGTGCGATACAAAGCAGGACAAAACTGGATGATACGTGGTCAGTGGTGGATAAAGTGCAGTAACAGCTGTACAGTGCAGCTGCCGTGGAAATGACTGTTACAGGGGATGCAAAAGCTGCAGGTTTGAATTGTTTGGCGAATGAAGCTGTTCATGAATCTGCTAGTCAGTGTTTGTGGATGGTGGTCAGAGTCCTGGATTATAGACTGAACCTTGTTACTGTGGCAGTTAAAGTACAGCTGGTCAATGGAGGGCAGTTCAGTGCGAATGATGTTCTTAACAGACTTCGCAATGTACTGCCTTCCTGTCATGTGGCTCCACCATACCATAGTACTACTGTAAGAACTAGGGATGTAACGATACATTCAACTCACCATTTGATACGATTCACGATTCTGAGTTCACGATACAATTTTCTCATTTTTTGCAGAATGAGCTGCAGACAAATATATTCAAAAATATTCTTATATTTATCTTTCTGAACTGTTGACACTGTTGTGAACAGTGCAACTGAATTTGAATAAAATACTGTTGAAAAAAATCCCAAATCAAAATAAGTAAATAAAAAAAAATAAATCAAATAAATAAGCTAAGGTTTGCATGTGCAGCTTTTTAGCGTGCTTTGCCCTTTTAATAATCTTCACTCAGCTCACGGTGGTGCCAGTGGACCTGTTTGTGTATGTTATCAGTCTATTACAATGTTTGCATGCAGTTTATGTCTTGTCTGTGCTTTTCTCGCTGTTTCCTCCTCGTTTGTGATTACCGGAAAGCTAATATGCTGCCACACCGCCAATTGAAGATCGGGCGGTGCGTCCATCCATCCATTTTCTGAAACCACTTAATCCCAACTGAGATCGCGGGGGAGACCGGAGCCTATCCCGGGAACAAGGGGCGCAGACAGGAACCAAGCCCAGGCAGTCACCTACACACCGCAGGTCGCACACACTCACACAACTACAGGGCCAATTTAGACTCACCAGTCAACCTATCCTGCATGCTTTTGGACCGTGGGAGGAACCTGGAGTCCCCGGCGAAAACGGGGAGAGCATGCGAACTCCACACAGAAAGGGCCCTGGACCGAAGCCAGCACTAACCACTGTGCCGTCCTCAGTTTCAAATTCATTCATCATCTCGCGTTCGCTCAAAACCAAAAACTGACGTACGATGTCGACGTGATACGCAGTGACATCTGACGTCAAACTCACATTGTGAAATCAAATGTAATATTACACCAGTTTTTCTGTTAAAGTACTGTGAAGTACTCCTACAATAGTGATTCATTTTCCACATCAGCCGGTTTAAATCTTCATGCATTTGCACCGATTTTTAACTGATTTGTGATTCATCATTACATGCCAGGGCCAGCAGCTCTGCATGGCTCGACCCTCATAAACATTCTCCACACATGCTGTTCAGGCAGTGGCCACAGAAATTCCCCCAGTGAACTTTATGCTTTCTGTCGGAGAGTATGCTGTGTTCTGGCCTTAAACCCTGCATACTACTTTGCAGACTTTGATCCTCTTAACAACAATTGGCATTTCTGGTGGCTGAATATCCATCCATCCGTCATCCAACTGCATGCTTAAAAGCTGTGAATAATAGTAATAATTCTTAAAATTGCAACTATCTAGAATTTCAGCCTAGTTACTCAGCTAAATTACTATTTAAACCTAGAATAATTTCTATAAGGGGCGGCATGGTGGTGCAGTGGTTAGCACTGTCGCCTCACACCTCTGGGACCCGGGTTCGTGTCTCCGCCTGGGTCACATGTGTGTGGAGTTTGCATGTTCTCCCCATGTCGTTGTGGGGTTTCCTCTGGGTACTCCGGTTTCCCCCCACAGTCCAAAAACATGCTGGGGCTAATTGGAGTTGCTGAATTGCCCGTAGGTGTGTGTGTGTGAGTGGATGGTGTGTGAGTGTGCCCTGCGATGGGCTGGCCCCCCATCCTGGGTTGTTCCCTGCCTCGTGCCCATTGATTCTGGGATAGGCTCCGGACCCCCCGCGACCCAATAGGATAAGCGGTTTGGAAAATGGATGGATGGATAATTTCTATATGTGTGATAGAATCAAAAAATATTTTGTTTTACATATAAATCTTCACAAGGTGTATTACACATGGTATTCCCCAGACACCGCCACCCCAACAGATGCTTTGTTTGTTAAGACAATAGCTCAGAAAGTGGTTGATCGATCTTTTGCAGCTTTTACCAAGGTTTGTACAAGCCAAAATTAAATTTTGAAACGGATCCCTGCCACACCCTGCCCTCCTGAACCTCCCGTTTCCTCCCTAGTGTGGTATAACGTGCCATGCCTGTTCCGCGTTTGTTTTACCTCTCCTTCCTGCCCTTGTGTTACTCATTTCAGGTGCCTCTAGTTTGCTCCCTGCTTAGCCTTGTATAAATGTGCTTCTCAGTCCTGCCTTTAATGTTGCTGCTGCTGTTTGCCTGTGTGTTCTTCCCTGCTTATGATTCCCCCGTGATCCAGTTGTGATCCAGTTGTCTTCATATCATGTATTCACATTCCTCAGCTGAGAGTGAACAAAGTTCTGTGGAAAGTATCTGACTACAGATAGACTTTCACCCAGTTCTCTGCGGGAGCTCTGATTACAGAGTGACTCCCCGACTACTTCTGAAGCCCTTCCTTAAGTATCCAGACCAGGTGATGGCATGTTTCTGAAGACTGACTAATTTCGGTCAATGGTTAATTTTAGGGGCATTGCTGACCTTGGTTCTCAAGTCCCCAGCCAATCAGATCACTTTAGGGGGTGGTTGTAATTCCCTTGTTCTACCATGAGAGAATCTCTCTCAGTTTGGTGGGTTGAGCCGAAGTTTCTGTATTTCTCTTAGGAAAAGCTATACTGCCTTAAATCTGAGAGTATAATACTCCTCGTCTCATGCCTATTCAAACGAGACCAAACATGCGTGTATTTGTCCCTAACATCTATGTGTGCTGAGTTATCCTGTTTATAGTGGAAAAGGTGTCTGTGTCTGGAGGCTGACAGCTGTTGTTGCTGTGGATTGATTGTGGAACTCTGGTCACTCCGGGGGTGAAAGGTCTTGCTTTTTCTGTGCTGCTCCAGTTATTCCTATCCAGTCTCTCAGGAGCCGGCAGGCCTTTGCCTTCCTTAAAAGGGGTGGTTTGACGAGTTGAGTCCAGTCTTGCCTGGGCCAGCGGAGCTCTGAAATAGACTGATGCAGGCTGATCAGAGTTGGGGCCTGCAGGACCTATAAGTTTTATGTCCTTACAGAATGTAAGTGGCATCATACTAAACTAGTGGTGTTCGAACTAGCATGGAAAGAGGCTATGGGTAGCTACAAAAAGGCTCTTAGTGCCGCCAAATCATCTAGTATCTATCAGAACTAATTGAAATAAACAAAAATAATCCTAGATTCCTATTTACTATGGTGTCCAAGCTGACTAATAACCAGACCACTGGTTATTTTCCAGTGACGACTTTATGAAACTTTTTGACCAAAAATATGCTCAATTAAACAGAACATTTTGAATATTGAATATTGGTTAACCAGTCAGAACTGATGTACTTAATTTTATCTTCAAATTCATCTACTTGTATGCTAGAACCTGTTCCATCAAAATTATTCAGCGATGCTCCCAGCATTGATTGAACCGCTACTAGCAATAGTTAAACTAAAACATATAATCATATTACCCCAATTTTATCTTCACTGCACTGGCTGCCAGTTAGATTTCGTGTTGACTACAAAACACTGCTCTTAACCTATAAAGCTGTAAATGGTCTTGCACCGCAGTATGTGAGTGACCTCATTTGCGTTCCGAATCATACACTTAGATGACGAGATGGAGGTATTCTATCCGTACCCAGAATAAAGAACATTACCTTTGGGGGAAGAGCATTTGCTCATAAAGCACCACAGCTATGGAATAAACTTCCTATTAGTGTTCGGAACTCAGACACAATCTCTGCTTTTAAGTCAAGGCTTAAGATGTACCTCTTTCGCCAGTCTTTTGGATAGTTAAATCTTCTTTTCTAAGGTGAATGGGAAATCTGGAGGTTCATAGTTATTTGAGATTGAAGGGGAAAGGGGGGATTGGTGCTGTCGTCCTGCCACTCTCGCCGATCACTTAAGCTGTGGATGGGAGGTGGCTTGACGCCAAAACCTCTGTAAACCCTCATGCCTGTGCTTCCTTCCAGGTCACTCTTTTAGGCAGGCTGTCATAGTTGCTTTAGTCCTGCCGGTTAGGTGTAGGGCAATAACTCTTCTCCATCTTCTCTTTTTCGAGCTGATACCGAGCCGACTACACCGTGTGAACCCGCACCTGGACTCCTGGATATAACTACATGAAACCAACTGGGACTTTATAACTATATGAACTCTAATGAATGTCAATGTAAATGCAGTTTCATGCTCCTTGGTCGCCCAGAGGAGGATGGGGTCCCCTTCTGAGTCTAGGTTCCACTCAAGGTTTCTTCCTGCTAGAGGGAGTTTCCTTGCCACTGTCGCCTCAGGCTTTTAAATATAAATATAAATATATAAAATATATAAAATATATTTTTGGCCACAACCGGGATTCGAACCCCGGTCTCCCGTGTGAAAGGCGGCGATCTTACCACTACACTATCCAGCAACTATATAATATAAGGGAGATTTACGGGAAAATACTAATACGGGAGGACGGCGGGAAAGAGAAGTAAAATACGGTAGTTTCCCGGCCAAAACGGGAGGCTCCAGTATCCCTTACATTTTAAGACAGGAAATATAAAATAATATAAATTATATAAAATATAATATAAATATAAATATAAATATATAAAATATATAAAATATATTTTTGGCCACAACCGGGATTCGAACCCCGGTCTCCCGTGTGAAAGGCGGCGATCTTACCACTACACTATCCAGCAACTATATAATATAAGGGAGATTTACGGGAAAATACTAATACGGGAGGACGGCGGGAAAGAGAAGTAAAATACGGTAGTTTCCCGGCCAAAACGGGAGACTTGACAGCTATGGCTGTCTCTGGCCACGCCCCCTACAGTCGGTCCGGCCCCTGTTCGCGTGTTCGCGAAAACGACTTCATTTATTTTCTTATTGATTTATCGACAGACTTTTTAGACGTTATAATAACAACACTCTATTGATCCCCCTCTTACTGTCCATGATACACAATGACGAGACACATGTTCACTAATGACGAGAACTATTCTATTTTTCATGCCGGGGGTCCTTCAAATCTTACATTTACAAATCTTGTTCTTGTTCTCTGCTTTCTCCTTTCTCGTTCCCGTAGATATATATTATTATACGGAGATTTACGGAGTCTTCAAAGACGGTCCGGCTCCAGCTCAAGGATCACTGTTGCTGTGGTGTAGATCAGCTGATCTGTAGTAGTCTTCTACGTACATCTTCTAGTAGACCTTCTGAGGGTACTTCACGCATTCTTGGTCGGAGGGTCCAGGTTTCCAGCTTAGCTTATTTCTTATTTCTCAGGTCAGCTGCTCTTGTTTGGGATGTGCTTGACCGGCGTATACGACAGCGTGTACCAGTTCCCACTAATATCCAACAACTTCGCACAGCCATTGAAGAGGAGTGGACCAACATTCCACAGGCCACAATTGACAATCTGATAAACTCTATGCGAAGAAGATGTGTTGCATTGCATGAGGCAAATGGTGGTCACACCAGATACTGACCGGTTCTGAGTCCCCAGACCCCCAATAAAGCAAAAAACTGCACATTCCAGGGTGGCCTTTTATTGTGGGCAGTATAAGGTACACCTGTGCACTACCCATGATGTCAGATCAGCATCTTGATGTGGCACACCTGTGAGGTGGGATGGATTATCTCAGCAAAGCAGAAGTGCTCACTATCACACATTTAGACTGATTTGTGAGAAATGTTTGAGAGAAATGGTAATATTGTGTATCTGGAATGAATTGTAGGTCTTTAAGTCCATCTCATGAAAAATGGGAGCAGAAACAAGAGTGTTGCGTTTATATTTTTGTTCAGTATAGAATAAGCCCAGATTTATGTTTATTCAGTGGAGATAAGTACAACCTCTAAAGATAGGCCTACACCCGTTTTGGCAGTGTCTCCGGATCCCATGACAAATAATGCCTTCAGTACATCCTCCTCAACCCACACTGAAAGCAGAAGTGCTATGGGCTTTGCAAACGGTTTGCCGACATCACTCCTATACGTCCAATGATGACATTCACACCGTCTCCAGGGTGATGTTCCCTGACTCGCAGGGTCACTTGTGGTAAAGATAAAACCGCTTTTCTTGCGCGATTTGGACTCGCTCCATATATTAAAAGGGAGCTTCGTTGTCATGTTTGACGTAAGTATGAACAGGACCATCAAAAGAAAACAACTGGATGTGCATGTCAGGTATTGGGTGAATTATGAGAATGGCTCTCGAGTGCAGTCCTGGTTCTGGGATCACAGTACATGAGCCACTCCACCGCTGAAGACTTACTGGAGAAGTTTAAGGTAAGCCATTCAATAACATTTAAACTCATTAACGAACCCATGATTTTTAAATATCCATGGTTTATCTTTACATGTGTTTAAATGGGAGAACCATATTTATTGGTAAGCATATTTTAAAGATTTTATTGCTGCTTCATGGCTTTTGCTGCAAAAAAAATAGTTCATTGAGGAAATAGAATGTTTAAGTGTTGTGTAGCAACATGTACAGCTGTTGTACAGGCAAAAACTCTGGCTCAGTCCAAAGGAGGTGGATATAGGAATGGCTGTCATCAAGGTGGGACTTCTGTGAATTCACTGGTATCTTTACATACAAATGTATCAAACAATTGTGAAGTAAAAAATATGTGAATAACATGGAGTTTGAGCTGGTTTGATATGTACAGCTGAGGTAGTGTTAACCTTGGGCTGAGTGTGCAGAAAGATTCTGGAAATTTGACAAACCATCTTTTTGTCAGAGACAGTCAGGAGCCAAAGGCAGTGGAAGTGACCTTGGTGTCCTTCAGATTAAAAAAAATTGCCAGATTGTGCTCTCAAAAATGTGCAAAAAGGCCTTGGATAAATGCCCTCTGAAGTACTCGATTGTACATGAGATGACGTGCTTGGACCCAAACAAAATGCACACCAGCCAGATAACTGCCAGCAGAAAAGGAGAAATCTCATGCAGAAGTTTGCGCAGGAGAATCGGTTGGCAGGCAGGATATCTGCTGGTAAATCATAGGATAAGAATAGGATAGTTCAGAATATTATTTTTAAATTATGCTTTTCTTTTTTCACATCTAACTGAATCAGGGACGGATTACAAACCGGGTTAGCGGGGCCGCTGCCCAGGGGCCCTTGGGGTGCAGGGGGCCCGTGGGCCCCAAGCCCAAAACAATTTGCAACGCTTATCAGCAATGTATTTTCGTTTGTCTATTTTAGAGGGCCTACATTCTTTGATCCTCTGCCTACAAGGTCCCCTGACCCTATAGGGAGGGTGTTTGGCTGCCAAGGGCCCTTGACTTGTGGTGGTTGTGGTGGTGGTGCAGGTGGTGGTGGTGGGGGGGGGCCTCGCGAACGTTTTACCCAGGGGCCCACACAACCCATAATCCGTCCCTGAACTGAATAGTGTTAACACGTAGATTTTAGCAGTATTTAGAAGACCGACTCTTGGTGTTTGAAAAGAAGCATCAGCCCAGTTATATTTTCTTTGATGAGCCTAGAGATATCTCAAGATTAAATTAAAATGATTGCACATTTATGGTATCATAGGAAAATTGGGTTATAAATCACTTTCCTATTCTACATGTGATTCTGTGTATTGACATTGTTGATCTGCATCTAATCTACTGTAATTAATGTAATTACAGGTGATGCAATATCCCAGCAGTCTGATAATCACCTGCACAATGAGGCAAAAGGCTTGGATTTTATATCCTTCATTCCTTCAGCACCATCCAAAGTTGATGTCTTTTTACATCAAAAAGTTAGTGGGCCTTATCCTGACCTCTGGATGTTCTGCAAGAACTTGCTGCTGCTGTCCTATGGGCAAGCCGAAGTGGAACGAATAGAGGTGGAGACCTGCAACTTATCAGAGGAAACAGTTGTTGCACAGAGGCTTATATGCGACCATGTCAGAGTGTGTGGGGGAGCAACCAAAGCGCCTCTGACCAAAGGTGAAAGATGAGCGAAAAGCAAAAAAGAAAACTTGAGGAACTCAAGAGGAAGAGAGTCTCACTGGAAAGTGTATGTGAGAGTTTACAAAAGGATGCTGAGCACATGGCAGAGGAAGCAGAGAGTGCTGCTGGAACCAAAAGGGCAACATTACTTACCAAGTCCAATACTCTGAGCCGACGAGCGAAGGAGGAGAAAGAGCAGTTGGTGGTCTTAAATGCAGATACTGAAGAATAGGCTACTGAACTGTGACTCCTAACACATCAAGAGTGAATCGGTGGAAACAAAAATATTTAGGTTCTTTGCATTTTTGGAGTATTTTACTTTCTGTGCCTGTTTGTACATTGTTCACAGCCATAATACTTTATAATTACAAGGTAGTTTTATGTTAGAGCTCTTGCTCCAATAAATATGTGCCTTGTAATTAACTAAATTCTAGGCTATTCAGTTTTTTTTGCCCTCGTGATGGTCGTGGGTTGTGAAAAAAGCCTTCTTCTTAGGGGTACCGCTGGGGCCAGCCGGGCGTATGTCGTGGCTTCAGTGAGTACTTATGTTTGTCATGCTGCCTGTGTACTTTATAGCGGCACAACATATTTCTGCAAATTGCATGCGTCAAATTGTCTGTCTCTCTTAAAAAATATGAAGTGTCACCAAAATTTTAAACGGGGAATCAATCTCAATGAAAAATATTCGTCAAGTAACGTTTCTAAAATAATATAGACATACTAATAATTATATATTAATAAATCGGATGAACGATGCATCCCAAATTGTATCCGCTGCGCACTTCTTAATCAGGGCAATCGCATCGTGGAGGTTTCTGCAGACGCCCAAAAAGACTTACTTAAGAAAACTGTTGCATGATAATTTGTACCATTTTCAAGGGTGGGGGGCGTGCAGTAGATGCCCCCTTTATTTTTGTGCTTCTGCCGTTCAAACCGAGCAGCACTGAGTTTGTCATGGCACCTGACGCCAAATCTACTGCTTAGCTGCTACAGACAGAACTATCTTCAAATCACCACTAGGGGGTGTCAATGCTGCAGCTTCGTTCTATGGTTGATCTTTTTCAAAGACAGTTTTTTTTCTCTCTCTCCACATAATCAACTTAACTGATTAGCGTGCTTTCATAGTAATGGTTTTTAATCCGTGTTAATCTTCTGAACAATGACTAGTAAAGGTTCTATGAGGTTGTCCTACTTACTATGGATTTTAAGTTTTTTATCAAGGTGTTAAAACGTACCACAGTTGCCAGTCCTGTGTTTTATGTCTAGCAATTTGTACAGTTTCTTCAGTATAAACACATGCCATGATCTGTGAGAATCTCCTCCAGAACTCTGCATTTCCTCAAGATCTTTTTGTAATATTGCATCATGGCACTGCTCAGAACAACACAGATGGTGCATAACAACACAAGGGAGTACAAGACAACATGGTGCAGAAACAGTGCGATACAAAGCAGGACAAAACTGGATGATACGTGGTCAGTGGTGGATAAAGTGCAGTAACAGCTGTACAGTGCAGCTGCCGTGGAAATGACTGTTACAGGGGATGCAAAAGCTGCAGGTTTGAATTGTTTGGCGAATGAAGCTGTTCATGAATCTGCTAGTCAGTGTTTGTGGATGGTGGTCAGAGTCCTGGATTATAGACTGAACCTTGTTACTGTGGCAGTTAAAGTACAGCTGGTCAATGGAGGGCAGTTCAGTGCGAATGATGTTCTTAACAGACTTCGCAATGTACTGCCTTCCTGTCATGTGGCTCCACCATACCATAGTACTACTGTAAGAACTAGGGATGTAACGATACATTCAACTCACCATTTGATACGATTCACGATTCTGAGTTCACGATACAATTTTCTCATTTTTTGCAGAATGAGCTGCAGACAAATATATTCAAAAATATTCTTATATTTATCTTTCTGAACTGTTGACACTGTTGTGAACAGTGCAACTGAATTTGAATAAAATACTGTTGAAAAAAATCCCAAATCAAAATAAGTAAATAAAAAAAAATAAATCAAATAAATAAGCTAAGGTTTGCATGTGCAGCTTTTTAGCGTGCTTTGCCCTTTTAATAATCTTCACTCAGCTCACGGTGGTGCCAGTGGACCTGTTTGTGTATGTTATCAGTCTATTACAATGTTTGCATGCAGTTTATGTCTTGTCTGTGCTTTTCTCGCTGTTTCCTCCTCGTTTGTGATTACCGGAAAGCTAATATGCTGCCACACCGCCAATTGAAGATCGGGCGGTGCGTCCATCCATCCATTTTCTGAAACCACTTAATCCCAACTGAGATCGCGGGGGAGACCGGAGCCTATCCCGGGAACAAGGGGCGCAGACAGGAACCAAGCCCAGGCAGTCACCTACACACCGCAGGTCGCACACACTCACACAACTACAGGGCCAATTTAGACTCACCAGTCAACCTATCCTGCATGCTTTTGGACCGTGGGAGGAACCTGGAGTCCCCGGCGAAAACGGGGAGAGCATGCGAACTCCACACAGAAAGGGCCCTGGACCGAAGCCAGCACTAACCACTGTGCCGTCCTCAGTTTCAAATTCATTCATCATCTCGCGTTCGCTCAAAACCAAAAACTGACGTACGATGTCGACGTGATACGCAGTGACATCTGACGTCAAACTCACATTGTGAAATCAAATGTAATATTACACCAGTTTTTCTGTTAAAGTACTGTGAAGTACTCCTACAATAGTGATTCATTTTCCACATCAGCCGGTTTAAATCTTCATGCATTTGCACCGATTTTTAACTGATTTGTGATTCATCATTACATGCCAGGGCCAGCAGCTCTGCATGGCTCGACCCTCATAAACATTCTCCACACATGCTGTTCAGGCAGTGGCCACAGAAATTCCCCCAGTGAACTTTATGCTTTCTGTCGGAGAGTATGCTGTGTTCTGGCCTTAAACCCTGCATACTACTTTGCAGACTTTGATCCTCTTAACAACAATTGGCATTTCTGGTGGCTGAATATCCATCCATCCGTCATCCAACTGCATGCTTAAAAGCTGTGAATAATAGTAATAATTCTTAAAATTGCAACTATCTAGAATTTCAGCCTAGTTACTCAGCTAAATTACTATTTAAACCTAGAATAATTTCTATAAGGGGCGGCATGGTGGTGCAGTGGTTAGCACTGTCGCCTCACACCTCTGGGACCCGGGTTCGTGTCTCCGCCTGGGTCACATGTGTGTGGAGTTTGCATGTTCTCCCCATGTCGTTGTGGGGTTTCCTCTGGGTACTACCGGTTTCCCCCCACAGTCCAAAAACATGCTGGGGCTAATTGGAGTTGCTGAATTGCCCGTAGGTGTGTGTGTGTGAGTGGATGGTGTGTGAGTGTGCCCTGCGATGGGCTGGCCCCCCATCCTGGGTTGTTCCCTGCCTCGTGCCCATTGATTCTGGGATAGGCTCCGGACCCCCCGCGACCCAATAGGATAAGCGGTTTGGAAAATGGATGGATGGATAATTTCTATATGTGTGATAGAATCAAAAAATATTTTGTTTTACATATAAATCTTCACAAGGTGTATTACACATGGTATTCCCCAGACACCGCCACCCCAACAGATGCTTTGTTTGTTAAGACAATAGCTCAGAAAGTGGTTGATCGATCTTTTGCAGCTTTTACCAAGGTTTGTACAAGCCAAAATTAAATTTTGAAACGGATCCCTGCCACACCCTGCCCTCCTGAACCTCCCGTTTCCTCCCTAGTGTGGTATAACGTGCCATGCCTGTTCCGCGTTTGTTTTACCTCTCCTTCCTGCCCTTGTGTTACTCATTTCAGGTGCCTCTAGTTTGCTCCCTGCTTAGCCTTGTATAAATGTGCTTCTCAGTCCTGCCTTTAATGTTGCTGCTGCTGTTTGCCTGTGTGTTCTTCCCTGCTTATGATTCCCCCGTGATCCAGTTGTGATCCAGTTGTCTTCATATCATGTATTCACATTCCTCAGCTGAGAGTGAACAAAGTTCTGTGGAAAGTATCTGACTACAGATAGACTTTCACCCAGTTCTCTGCGGGAGCTCTGATTACAGAGTGACTCCCCGACTACTTCTGAAGCCCTTCCTTAAGTATCCAGACCAGGTGATGGCATGTTTCTGAAGACTGACTAATTTCGGTCAATGGTTAATTTTAGGGGCATTGCTGACCTTGGTTCTCAAGTCCCCAGCCAATCAGATCACTTTAGGGGGTGGTTGTAATTCCCTTGTTCTACCATGAGAGAATCTCTCTCAGTTTGGTGGGTTGAGCCGAAGTTTCTGTATTTCTCTTAGGAAAAGCTATACTGCCTTAAATCTGAGAGTATAATACTCCTCGTCTCATGCCTATTCAAACGAGACCAAACATGCGTGTATTTGTCCCTAACATCTATGTGTGCTGAGTTATCCTGTTTATAGTGGAAAAGGTGTCTGTGTCTGGAGGCTGACAGCTGTTGTTGCTGTGGATTGATTGTGGAACTCTGGTCACTCCGGGGGTGAAAGGTCTTGCTTTTTCTGTGCTGCTCCAGTTATTCCTATCCAGTCTCTCAGGAGCCGGCAGGCCTTTGCCTTCCTTAAAAGGGGTGGTTTGACGAGTTGAGTCCAGTCTTGCCTGGGCCAGCGGAGCTCTGAAATAGACTGATGCAGGCTGATCAGAGTTGGGGCCTGCAGGACCTATAAGTTTTATGTCCTTACAGAATGTAAGTGGCATCATACTAAACTAGTGGTGTTCGAACTAGCATGGAAAGAGGCTATGGGTAGCTACAAAAAGGCTCTTAGTGCCGCCAAATCATCTAGTATCTATCAGAACTAATTGAAATAAACAAAAATAATCCTAGATTCCTATTTACTATGGTGTCCAAGCTGACTAATAACCAGACCACTGGTTATTTTCCAGTGACGACTTTATGAAACTTTTTGACCAAAAATATGCTCAATTAAACAGAACATTTTGAATATTGAATATTGGTTAACCAGTCAGAACTGATGTACTTAATTTTATCTTCAAATTCATCTACTTGTATGCTAGAACCTGTTCCATCAAAATTATTCAGCGATGCTCCCAGCATTGATTGAACCGCTACTAGCAATAGTTAAACTAAAACATATAATCATATTACCCCAATTTTATCTTCACTGCACTGGCTGCCAGTTAGATTTCGTGTTGACTACAAAACACTGCTCTTAACCTATAAAGCTGTAAATGGTCTTGCACCGCAGTATGTGAGTGACCTCATTTGCGTTCCGAATCATACACTTAGATGACGAGATGGAGGTATTCTATCCGTACCCAGAATAAAGAACATTACCTTTGGGGGAAGAGCATTTGCTCATAAAGCACCACAGCTATGGAATAAACTTCCTATTAGTGTTCGGAACTCAGACACAATCTCTGCTTTTAAGTCAAGGCTTAAGATGTACCTCTTTCGCCAGTCTTTTGGATAGTTAAATCTTCTTTTCTAAGGTGAATGGGAAATCTGGAGGTTCATAGTTATTTGAGATTGAAGGGGAAAGGGGGGATTGGTGCTGTCGTCCTGCCACTCTCGCCGATCACTTAAGCTGTGGATGGGAGGTGGCTTGACGCCAAAACCTCTGTAAACCCTCATGCCTGTGCTTCCTTCCAGGTCACTCTTTTAGGCAGGCTGTCATAGTTGCTTTAGTCCTGCCGGTTAGGTGTAGGGCAATAACTCTTCTCCATCTTCTCTTTTTCGAGCTGATACCGAGCCGACTACACCGTGTGAACCCGCACCTGGACTCCTGGATATAACTACATGAAACCAACTGGGACTTTATAACTATATGAACTCTAATGAATGTCAATGTAAATGCAGTTTCATGCTCCTTGGTCGCCCAGAGGAGGATGGGGTCCCCTTCTGAGTCTAGGTTCCACTCAAGGTTTCTTCCTGCTAGAGGGAGTTTCCTTGCCACTGTCGCCTCAGGCTTTTAAATATAAATATAAATATATAAAATATATAAAATATATTTTTGGCCACAACCGGGATTCGAACCCCGGTCTCCCGTGTGAAAGGCGGCGATCTTACCACTACACTATCCAGCAACTATATAATATAAGGGAGATTTACGGGAAAATACTAATACGGGAGGACGGCGGGAAAGAGAAGTAAAATACGGTAGTTTCCCGGCCAAAACGGGAGGCTCCAGTATCCCTTACATTTTAAGACAGGAAATATAAAATAATATAAATTATATAAAATATAATATAAATATAAATATAAATATATAAAATATATAAAATATATTTTTGGCCACAACCGGGATTCGAACCCCGGTCTCCCGTGTGAAAGGCGGCGATCTTACCACTACACTATCCAGCAACTATATAATATAAGGGAGATTTACGGGAAAATACTAATACGGGAGGACGGCGGGAAAGAGAAGTAAAATACGGTAGTTTCCCGGCCAAAACGGGAGGCTCCAGTATCCCTTACATTTTAAGACAGGAAATATAAAATAATATAAATTATATAAAATATAATATAAATATAAATATAAATATATAAAATATATAAAATATATTTTTGGCCACAACCGGGATTCGAACCCCGGTCTCCCGTGTGAAAGGCGGCGATCTTACCACTACACTATCCAGCAACTATATAATATAAGGGAGATTTACGGGAAAATACTAATACGGGAGGACGGCGGGAAAGAGAAGTAAAATACGGTAGTTTCCCGGCCAAAACGGGAGACTTGACAGCTATGGCTGTCTCTGGCCACACCCCCTACAGTCGGTCCGGCCCCTGTTCGCGTGTTCGCGAAAACGACTTCATTTATTTTCTTATTGATTTATCGACAGACTTTTTAGACGTTATAATAACAACACTCTATTGATCCCCCTCTTACTGTCCATGATACACAATGACGAGACACATGTTCACTAATGACGAGAACTATTCTATTTTTCATGCCGGGGGTCCTTCAAATCTTACATTTACAAATCTTGTTCTTGTTCTCTGCTTTCTCCTTTCTCGTTCCCGTAGATATATATTATTATACGGAGATTTACGGAGTCTTCAAAGACGGTCCGGCTCCAGCTCAAGGATCACTGTTGCTGTGGTGTAGATCAGCTGATCTGTAGTAGTCTTCTACGTACATCTTCTAGTAGACCTTCTGAGGGTA
The DNA here is from genome assembly GCF_023856365.1 of Brienomyrus brachyistius. Classification (NCBI taxonomy): domain Eukaryota; kingdom Metazoa; phylum Chordata; class Actinopteri; order Osteoglossiformes; family Mormyridae; genus Brienomyrus; species Brienomyrus brachyistius. The sequence continues at coordinate 66,964 of NW_026042754.1, forward strand.
CTTCACGCATTCTTGGTCGGAGGGTCCAGGTTTCCAGCTTAGCTTATTTCTTATTTCTCAGGTCAGCTGCTCTTGTTTGGGATGTGCTTGACCGGCGTATACGACAGCGTGTACCAGTTCCCACTAATATCCAACAACTTCGCACAGCCATTGAAGAGGAGTGGACCAACATTCCACAGGCCACAATTGACAATCTGATAAACTCTATGCGAAGAAGATGTGTTGCATTGCATGAGGCAAATGGTGGTCACACCAGATACTGACCGGTTCTGAGTCCCCAGACCCCCAATAAAGCAAAAAACTGCACATTCCAGGGTGGCCTTTTATTGTGGGCAGTATAAGGTACACCTGTGCACTACCCATGATGTCAGATCAGCATCTTGATGTGGCACACCTGTGAGGTGGGATGGATTATCTCAGCAAAGCAGAAGTGCTCACTATCACACATTTAGACTGATTTGTGAGAAATGTTTGAGAGAAATGGTAATATTGTGTATCTGGAATGAATTGTAGGTCTTTAAGTCCATCTCATGAAAAATGGGAGCAGAAACAAGAGTGTTGCGTTTATATTTTTGTTCAGTATAGAATAAGCCCAGATTTATGTTTATTCAGTGGAGATAAGTACAACCTCTAAAGATAGGCCTACACCCGTTTTGGCAGTGTCTCCGGATCCCATGACAAATAATGCCTTCAGTACATCCTCCTCAACCCACACTGAAAGCAGAAGTGCTATGGGCTTTGCAAACGGTTTGCCGACATCACTCCTATACGTCCAATGATGACATTCACACCGTCTCCAGGGTGATGTTCCCTGACTCGCAGGGTCACTTGTGGTAAAGATAAAACCGCTTTTCTTGCGCGATTTGGACTCGCTCCATATATTAAAAGGGAGCTTCGTTGTCATGTTTGACGTAAGTATGAACAGGACCATCAAAAGAAAACAACTGGATGTGCATGTCAGGTATTGGGTGAATTATGAGAATGGCTCTCGAGTGCAGTCCTGGTTCTGGGATCACAGTACATGAGCCACTCCACCGCTGAAGACTTACTGGAGAAGTTTAAGGTAAGCCATTCAATAACATTTAAACTCATTAACGAACCCATGATTTTTAAATATCCATGGTTTATCTTTACATGTGTTTAAATGGGAGAACCATATTTATTGGTAAGCATATTTTAAAGATTTTATTGCTGCTTCATGGCTTTTGCTGCAAAAAAAATAGTTCATTGAGGAAATAGAATGTTTAAGTGTTGTGTAGCAACATGTACAGCTGTTGTACAGGCAAAAACTCTGGCTCAGTCCAAAGGAGGTGGATATAGGAATGGCTGTCATCAAGGTGGGACTTCTGTGAATTCACTGGTATCTTTACATACAAATGTATCAAACAATTGTGAAGTAAAAAATATGTGAATAACATGGAGTTTGAGCTGGTTTGATATGTACAGCTGAGGTAGTGTTAACCTTGGGCTGAGTGTGCAGAAAGATTCTGGAAATTTGACAAACCATCTTTTTGTCAGAGACAGTCAGGAGCCAAAGGCAGTGGAAGTGACCTTGGTGTCCTTCAGATTAAAAAAAATTGCCAGATTGTGCTCTCAAAAATGTGCAAAAAGGCCTTGGATAAATGCCCTCTGAAGTACTCGATTGTACATGAGATGACGTGCTTGGACCCAAACAAAATGCACACCAGCCAGATAACTGCCAGCAGAAAAGGAGAAATCTCATGCAGAAGTTTGCGCAGGAGAATCGGTTGGCAGGCAGGATATCTGCTGGTAAATCATAGGATAAGAATAGGATAGTTCAGAATATTATTTTTAAATTATGCTTTTCTTTTTTCACATCTAACTGAATCAGGGACGGATTACAAACCGGGTTAGCGGGGCCGCTGCCCAGGGGCCCTTGGGGTGCAGGGGGCCCGTGGGCCCCAAGCCCAAAACAATTTGCAACGCTTATCAGCAATGTATTTTCGTTTGTCTATTTTAGAGGGCCTACATTCTTTGATCCTCTGCCTACAAGGTCCCCTGACCCTATAGGGAGGGTGTTTGGCTGCCAAGGGCCCTTGACTTGTGGTGGTTGTGGTGGTGGTGCAGGTGGTGGTGGTGGGGGGGGGCCTCGCGAACGTTTTACCCAGGGGCCCACACAACCCATAATCCGTCCCTGAACTGAATAGTGTTAACACGTAGATTTTAGCAGTATTTAGAAGACCGACTCTTGGTGTTTGAAAAGAAGCATCAGCCCAGTTATATTTTCTTTGATGAGCCTAGAGATATCTCAAGATTAAATTAAAATGATTGCACATTTATGGTATCATAGGAAAATTGGGTTATAAATCACTTTCCTATTCTACATGTGATTCTGTGTATTGACATTGTTGATCTGCATCTAATCTACTGTAATTAATGTAATTACAGGTGATGCAATATCCCAGCAGTCTGATAATCACCTGCACAATGAGGCAAAAGGCTTGGATTTTATATCCTTCATTCCTTCAGCACCATCCAAAGTTGATGTCTTTTTACATCAAAAAGTTAGTGGGCCTTATCCTGACCTCTGGATGTTCTGCAAGAACTTGCTGCTGCTGTCCTATGGGCAAGCCGAAGTGGAACGAATAGAGGTGGAGACCTGCAACTTATCAGAGGAAACAGTTGTTGCACAGAGGCTTATATGCGACCATGTCAGAGTGTGTGGGGGAGCAACCAAAGCGCCTCTGACCAAAGGTGAAAGATGAGCGAAAAGCAAAAAAGAAAACTTGAGGAACTCAAGAGGAAGAGAGTCTCACTGGAAAGTGTATGTGAGAGTTTACAAAAGGATGCTGAGCACATGGCAGAGGAAGCAGAGAGTGCTGCTGGAACCAAAAGGGCAACATTACTTACCAAGTCCAATACTCTGAGCCGACGAGCGAAGGAGGAGAAAGAGCAGTTGGTGGTCTTAAATGCAGATACTGAAGAATAGGCTACTGAACTGTGACTCCTAACACATCAAGAGTGAATCGGTGGAAACAAAAATATTTAGGTTCTTTGCATTTTTGGAGTATTTTACTTTCTGTGCCTGTTTGTACATTGTTCACAGCCATAATACTTTATAATTACAAGGTAGTTTTATGTTAGAGCTCTTGCTCCAATAAATATGTGCCTTGTAATTAACTAAATTCTAGGCTATTCAGTTTTTTTTGCCCTCGTGATGGTCGTGGGTTGTGAAAAAAGCCTTCTTCTTAGGGGTACCGCTGGGGCCAGCCGGGCGTATGTCGTGGCTTCAGTGAGTACTTATGTTTGTCATGCTGCCTGTGTACTTTATAGCGGCACAACATATTTCTGCAAATTGCATGCGTCAAATTGTCTGTCTCTCTTAAAAAATATGAAGTGTCACCAAAATTTTAAACGGGGAATCAATCTCAATGAAAAATATTCGTCAAGTAACGTTTCTAAAATAATATAGACATACTAATAATTATATATTAATAAATCGGATGAACGATGCATCCCAAATTGTATCCGCTGCGCACTTCTTAATCAGGGCAATCGCATCGTGGAGGTTTCTGCAGACGCCCAAAAAGACTTACTTAAGAAAACTGTTGCATGATAATTTGTACCATTTTCAAGGGTGGGGGGCGTGCAGTAGATGCCCCCTTTATTTTTGTGCTTCTGCCGTTCAAACCGAGCAGCACTGAGTTTGTCATGGCACCTGACGCCAAATCTACTGCTTAGCTGCTACAGACAGAACTATCTTCAAATCACCACTAGGGGGTGTCAATGCTGCAGCTTCGTTCTATGGTTGATCTTTTTCAAAGACAGTTTTTTTTCTCTCTCTCCACATAATCAACTTAACTGATTAGCGTGCTTTCATAGTAATGGTTTTTAATCCGTGTTAATCTTCTGAACAATGACTAGTAAAGGTTCTATGAGGTTGTCCTACTTACTATGGATTTTAAGTTTTTTATCAAGGTGTTAAAACGTACCACAGTTGCCAGTCCTGTGTTTTATGTCTAGCAATTTGTACAGTTTCTTCAGTATAAACACATGCCATGATCTGTGAGAATCTCCTCCAGAACTCTGCATTTCCTCAAGATCTTTTTGTAATATTGCATCATGGCACTGCTCAGAACAACACAGATGGTGCATAACAACACAAGGGAGTACAAGACAACATGGTGCAGAAACAGTGCGATACAAAGCAGGACAAAACTGGATGATACGTGGTCAGTGGTGGATAAAGTGCAGTAACAGCTGTACAGTGCAGCTGCCGTGGAAATGACTGTTACAGGGGATGCAAAAGCTGCAGGTTTGAATTGTTTGGCGAATGAAGCTGTTCATGAATCTGCTAGTCAGTGTTTGTGGATGGTGGTCAGAGTCCTGGATTATAGACTGAACCTTGTTACTGTGGCAGTTAAAGTACAGCTGGTCAATGGAGGGCAGTTCAGTGCGAATGATGTTCTTAACAGACTTCGCAATGTACTGCCTTCCTGTCATGTGGCTCCACCATACCATAGTACTACTGTAAGAACTAGGGATGTAACGATACATTCAACTCACCATTTGATACGATTCACGATTCTGAGTTCACGATACAATTTTCTCATTTTTTGCAGAATGAGCTGCAGACAAATATATTCAAAAATATTCTTATATTTATCTTTCTGAACTGTTGACACTGTTGTGAACAGTGCAACTGAATTTGAATAAAATACTGTTGAAAAAAATCCCAAATCAAAATAAGTAAATAAAAAAAAATAAATCAAATAAATAAGCTAAGGTTTGCATGTGCAGCTTTTTAGCGTGCTTTGCCCTTTTAATAATCTTCACTCAGCTCACGGTGGTGCCAGTGGACCTGTTTGTGTATGTTATCAGTCTATTACAATGTTTGCATGCAGTTTATGTCTTGTCTGTGCTTTTCTCGCTGTTTCCTCCTCGTTTGTGATTACCGGAAAGCTAATATGCTGCCACACCGCCAATTGAAGATCGGGCGGTGCGTCCATCCATCCATTTTCTGAAACCACTTAATCCCAACTGAGATCGCGGGGGAGACCGGAGCCTATCCCGGGAACAAGGGGCGCAGACAGGAACCAAGCCCAGGCAGTCACCTACACACCGCAGGTCGCACACACTCACACAACTACAGGGCCAATTTAGACTCACCAGTCAACCTATCCTGCATGCTTTTGGACCGTGGGAGGAACCTGGAGTCCCCGGCGAAAACGGGGAGAGCATGCGAACTCCACACAGAAAGGGCCCTGGACCGAAGCCAGCACTAACCACTGTGCCGTCCTCAGTTTCAAATTCATTCATCATCTCGCGTTCGCTCAAAACCAAAAACTGACGTACGATGTCGACGTGATACGCAGTGACATCTGACGTCAAACTCACATTGTGAAATCAAATGTAATATTACACCAGTTTTTCTGTTAAAGTACTGTGAAGTACTCCTACAATAGTGATTCATTTTCCACATCAGCCGGTTTAAATCTTCATGCATTTGCACCGATTTTTAACTGATTTGTGATTCATCATTACATGCCAGGGCCAGCAGCTCTGCATGGCTCGACCCTCATAAACATTCTCCACACATGCTGTTCAGGCAGTGGCCACAGAAATTCCCCCAGTGAACTTTATGCTTTCTGTCGGAGAGTATGCTGTGTTCTGGCCTTAAACCCTGCATACTACTTTGCAGACTTTGATCCTCTTAACAACAATTGGCATTTCTGGTGGCTGAATATCCATCCATCCGTCATCCAACTGCATGCTTAAAAGCTGTGAATAATAGTAATAATTCTTAAAATTGCAACTATCTAGAATTTCAGCCTAGTTACTCAGCTAAATTACTATTTAAACCTAGAATAATTTCTATAAGGGGCGGCATGGTGGTGCAGTGGTTAGCACTGTCGCCTCACACCTCTGGGACCCGGGTTCGTGTCTCCGCCTGGGTCACATGTGTGTGGAGTTTGCATGTTCTCCCCATGTCGTTGTGGGGTTTCCTCTGGGTACTCCGGTTTCCCCCCACAGTCCAAAAACATGCTGGGGCTAATTGGAGTTGCTGAATTGCCCGTAGGTGTGTGTGTGTGAGTGGATGGTGTGTGAGTGTGCCCTGCGATGGGCTGGCCCCCCATCCTGGGTTGTTCCCTGCCTCGTGCCCATTGATTCTGGGATAGGCTCCGGACCCCCCGCGACCCAATAGGATAAGCGGTTTGGAAAATGGATGGATGGATAATTTCTATATGTGTGATAGAATCAAAAAATATTTTGTTTTACATATAAATCTTCACAAGGTGTATTACACATGGTATTCCCCAGACACCGCCACCCCAACAGATGCTTTGTTTGTTAAGACAATAGCTCAGAAAGTGGTTGATCGATCTTTTGCAGCTTTTACCAAGGTTTGTACAAGCCAAAATTAAATTTTGAAACGGATCCCTGCCACACCCTGCCCTCCTGAACCTCCCGTTTCCTCCCTAGTGTGGTATAACGTGCCATGCCTGTTCCGCGTTTGTTTTACCTCTCCTTCCTGCCCTTGTGTTACTCATTTCAGGTGCCTCTAGTTTGCTCCCTGCTTAGCCTTGTATAAATGTGCTTCTCAGTCCTGCCTTTAATGTTGCTGCTGCTGTTTGCCTGTGTGTTCTTCCCTGCTTATGATTCCCCCGTGATCCAGTTGTGATCCAGTTGTCTTCATATCATGTATTCACATTCCTCAGCTGAGAGTGAACAAAGTTCTGTGGAAAGTATCTGACTACAGATAGACTTTCACCCAGTTCTCTGCGGGAGCTCTGATTACAGAGTGACTCCCCGACTACTTCTGAAGCCCTTCCTTAAGTATCCAGACCAGGTGATGGCATGTTTCTGAAGACTGACTAATTTCGGTCAATGGTTAATTTTAGGGGCATTGCTGACCTTGGTTCTCAAGTCCCCAGCCAATCAGATCACTTTAGGGGGTGGTTGTAATTCCCTTGTTCTACCATGAGAGAATCTCTCTCAGTTTGGTGGGTTGAGCCGAAGTTTCTGTATTTCTCTTAGGAAAAGCTATACTGCCTTAAATCTGAGAGTATAATACTCCTCGTCTCATGCCTATTCAAACGAGACCAAACATGCGTGTATTTGTCCCTAACATCTATGTGTGCTGAGTTATCCTGTTTATAGTGGAAAAGGTGTCTGTGTCTGGAGGCTGACAGCTGTTGTTGCTGTGGATTGATTGTGGAACTCTGGTCACTCCGGGGGTGAAAGGTCTTGCTTTTTCTGTGCTGCTCCAGTTATTCCTATCCAGTCTCTCAGGAGCCGGCAGGCCTTTGCCTTCCTTAAAAGGGGTGGTTTGACGAGTTGAGTCCAGTCTTGCCTGGGCCAGCGGAGCTCTGAAATAGACTGATGCAGGCTGATCAGAGTTGGGGCCTGCAGGACCTATAAGTTTTATGTCCTTACAGAATGTAAGTGGCATCATACTAAACTAGTGGTGTTCGAACTAGCATGGAAAGAGGCTATGGGTAGCTACAAAAAGGCTCTTAGTGCCGCCAAATCATCTAGTATCTATCAGAACTAATTGAAATAAACAAAAATAATCCTAGATTCCTATTTACTATGGTGTCCAAGCTGACTAATAACCAGACCACTGGTTATTTTCCAGTGACGACTTTATGAAACTTTTTGACCAAAAATATGCTCAATTAAACAGAACATTTTGAATATTGAATATTGGTTAACCAGTCAGAACTGATGTACTTAATTTTATCTTCAAATTCATCTACTTGTATGCTAGAACCTGTTCCATCAAAATTATTCAGCGATGCTCCCAGCATTGATTGAACCGCTACTAGCAATAGTTAAACTAAAACATATAATCATATTACCCCAATTTTATCTTCACTGCACTGGCTGCCAGTTAGATTTCGTGTTGACTACAAAACACTGCTCTTAACCTATAAAGCTGTAAATGGTCTTGCACCGCAGTATGTGAGTGACCTCATTTGCGTTCCGAATCATACACTTAGATGACGAGATGGAGGTATTCTATCCGTACCCAGAATAAAGAACATTACCTTTGGGGGAAGAGCATTTGCTCATAAAGCACCACAGCTATGGAATAAACTTCCTATTAGTGTTCGGAACTCAGACACAATCTCTGCTTTTAAGTCAAGGCTTAAGATGTACCTCTTTCGCCAGTCTTTTGGATAGTTAAATCTTCTTTTCTAAGGTGAATGGGAAATCTGGAGGTTCATAGTTATTTGAGATTGAAGGGGAAAGGGGGGATTGGTGCTGTCGTCCTGCCACTCTCGCCGATCACTTAAGCTGTGGATGGGAGGTGGCTTGACGCCAAAACCTCTGTAAACCCTCATGCCTGTGCTTCCTTCCAGGTCACTCTTTTAGGCAGGCTGTCATAGTTGCTTTAGTCCTGCCGGTTAGGTGTAGGGCAATAACTCTTCTCCATCTTCTCTTTTTCGAGCTGATACCGAGCCGACTACACCGTGTGAACCCGCACCTGGACTCCTGGATATAACTACATGAAACCAACTGGGACTTTATAACTATATGAACTCTAATGAATGTCAATGTAAATGCAGTTTCATGCTCCTTGGTCGCCCAGAGGAGGATGGGGTCCCCTTCTGAGTCTAGGTTCCACTCAAGGTTTCTTCCTGCTAGAGGGAGTTTCCTTGCCACTGTCGCCTCAGGCTTTTAAATATAAATATAAATATATAAAATATATAAAATATATTTTTGGCCACAACCGGGATTCGAACCCCGGTCTCCCGTGTGAAAGGCGGCGATCTTACCACTACACTATCCAGCAACTATATAATATAAGGGAGATTTACGGGAAAATACTAATACGGGAGGACGGCGGGAAAGAGAAGTAAAATACGGTAGTTTCCCGGCCAAAACGGGAGACTTGACAGCTATGGCTGTCTCTGGCCACGCCCCCTACAGTCGGTCCGGCCCCTGTTCGCGTGTTCGCGAAAACGACTTCATTTATTTTCTTATTGATTTATCGACAGACGTTATAATAACAACACTCTATTGATTACTGTCCATGATACAGAGACACATGTTCGAGAACTATTCTATCGAGAACTAATGACGAGAACTATTCTCTTATTTTTCTCTTATTATTAAATTATTTTATTATTATTATTATTATTTTTATCTTTCTCCTTTCTCGTTCCCGTAGATATATATTATTATACGGAGATTTACGGAGTCTTCAAAGACGGTCCGGCTCCAGGATCACTGTTGCTGTGGTGTAGATCAGCTGATCTGTAGTAGTCTTCTACGTACGTCTTCTACGTACATCTTCTAGTAGACCTTCTGAGGGTACTTCACGCATTCTTGGTCCAGCTTAGCTTATTTCTTATTTCTCAGGTCAGCTGCTCTTGTATTCAGCCTACTAGTCTCTCTTGTATTCAGCCTACTAATATATATGGGGCTTGGTACCCAATCTCGGAATGTGGGGATGATGATATCTCCCCCCTGACCTGTCGTCCTGGCTCCCCCTTGTCGTAGCAATCGTGTTGTACCTCATCAATCTCTAGTTGTGATAGCAGTTGTTTCTGGCCACAACCGGGATTCGAACCCCGGTCTCCCGTGTGAAAGGCGGCGATCTTACCACTACACTATCCAGCAACTATATAATATAATATATATATATATATATATTATAAGGGAGATTTACGGGAAAATAATACGGGAGGACGGCGGGAAAGAGAAGTAAAATACGGTAGTTTCCCGGCCAAAACGGGAGGCTCCAGTATCCCTTACATTTTAAGACAGGAAATATAAAATAATATAAATTATATAAAATATAATATAAATATAAATATAAATATATAAAATATATAAAATATATTTTTGGCCACAACCGGGATTCGAACCCCGGTCTCCCGTGTGAAAGGCGGCGATCTTACCACTACACTATCCAGCAACTATATAATATAAGGGAGATTTACGGGAAAATACTAATACGGGAGGACGGCGGGAAAGAGAAGTAAAATACGGTAGTTTCCCGGCCAAAACGGGAGGCTCCAGTATCCCTTACATTTTAAGACAGGAAATATAAAATAATATAAATTATATAAAATATAATATAAATATAAATATAAATATATAAAATATATAAAACATATTTTTGGCCACAACCGGGATTCGAACCCCGGTCTCCCGTGTGAAAGGCGGCGATCTTACCACTACACTATCCAGCAACTATATAATATAAGGGAGATTTACGGGAAAATACTAATACGGGAGGACGGCGGGAAAGAGAAGTAAAATACGGTAGTTTCCCGGCCAAAACGGGAGACTTGACAGCTATGGCTGTCTCTGGCCACGCCCCCTACAGTCGGTCCGGCCCCTGTTCGCGTGTTCGCGAAAACGACTTCATTTATTTTCTTATTGATTTATCGACAGACTTTTTAGACGTTATAATAACAACACTCTATTGATCCCCCTCTTACTGTCCATGATACACAATGACGAGACACATGTTCACTAATGACGAGAACTATTCTATTTTTCATGCCGGGGGTCCTTCAAATCTTACATTTACAAATCTTGTTCTTGTTCTCTGCTTTCTCCTTTCTCGTTCCCGTAGATATATATTATTATACGGAGATTTACGGAGTCTTCAAAGACGGTCCGGCTCCAGCTCAAGGATCACTGTTGCTGTGGTGTAGATCAGCTGATCTGTAGTAGTCTTCTACGTACATCTTCTAGTAGACCTTCTGAGGGTACTTCACGCATTCTTGGTCGGAGGGTCCAGGTTTCCAGCTTAGCTTATTTCTTATTTCTCAGGTCAGCTGCTCTTGTTTGGGATGTGCTTGACCGGCGTATACGACAGCGTGTACCAGTTCCCACTAATATCCAACAACTTCGCACAGCCATTGAAGAGGAGTGGACCAACATTCCACAGGCCACAATTGACAATCTGATAAACTCTATGCGAAGAAGATGTGTTGCATTGCATGAGGCAAATGGTGGTCACACCAGATACTGACCGGTTCTGAGTCCCCAGACCCCCAATAAAGCAAAAAACTGCACATTCCAGGGTGGCCTTTTATTGTGGGCAGTATAAGGTACACCTGTGCACTACCCATGATGTCAGATCAGCATCTTGATGTGGCACACCTGTGAGGTGGGATGGATTATCTCAGCAAAGCAGAAGTGCTCACTATCACACATTTAGACTGATTTGTGAGAAATGTTTGAGAGAAATGGTAATATTGTGTATCTGGAATGAATTGTAGGTCTTTAAGTCCATCTCATGAAAAATGGGAGCAGAAACAAGAGTGTTGCGTTTATATTTTTGTTCAGTATAGAATAAGCCCAGATTTATGTTTATTCAGTGGAGATAAGTACAACCTCTAAAGATAGGCCTACACCCGTTTTGGCAGTGTCTCCGGATCCCATGACAAATAATGCCTTCAGTACATCCTCCTCAACCCACACTGAAAGCAGAAGTGCTATGGGCTTTGCAAACGGTTTGCCGACATCACTCCTATACGTCCAATGATGACATTCACACCGTCTCCAGGGTGATGTTCCCTGACTCGCAGGGTCACTTGTGGTAAAGATAAAACCGCTTTTCTTGCGCGATTTGGACTCGCTCCATATATTAAAAGGGAGCTTCGTTGTCATGTTTGACGTAAGTATGAACAGGACCATCAAAAGAAAACAACTGGATGTGCATGTCAGGTATTGGGTGAATTATGAGAATGGCTCTCGAGTGCAGTCCTGGTTCTGGGATCACAGTACATGAGCCACTCCACCGCTGAAGACTTACTGGAGAAGTTTAAGGTAAGCCATTCAATAACATTTAAACTCATTAACGAACCCATGATTTTTAAATATCCATGGTTTATCTTTACATGTGTTTAAATGGGAGAACCATATTTATTGGTAAGCATATTTTAAAGATTTTATTGCTGCTTCATGGCTTTTGCTGCAAAAAAAATAGTTCATTGAGGAAATAGAATGTTTAAGTGTTGTGTAGCAACATGTACAGCTGTTGTACAGGCAAAAACTCTGGCTCAGTCCAAAGGAGGTGGATATAGGAATGGCTGTCATCAAGGTGGGACTTCTGTGAATTCACTGGTATCTTTACATACAAATGTATCAAACAATTGTGAAGTAAAAAATATGTGAATAACATGGAGTTTGAGCTGGTTTGATATGTACAGCTGAGGTAGTGTTAACCTTGGGCTGAGTGTGCAGAAAGATTCTGGAAATTTGACAAACCATCTTTTTGTCAGAGACAGTCAGGAGCCAAAGGCAGTGGAAGTGACCTTGGTGTCCTTCAGATTAAAAAAAATTGCCAGATTGTGCTCTCAAAAATGTGCAAAAAGGCCTTGGATAAATGCCCTCTGAAGTACTCGATTGTACATGAGATGACGTGCTTGGACCCAAACAAAATGCACACCAGCCAGATAACTGCCAGCAGAAAAGGAGAAATCTCATGCAGAAGTTTGCGCAGGAGAATCGGTTGGCAGGCAGGATATCTGCTGGTAAATCATAGGATAAGAATAGGATAGTTCAGAATATTATTTTTAAATTATGCTTTTCTTTTTTCACATCTAACTGAATCAGGGACGGATTACAAACCGGGTTAGCGGGGCCGCTGCCCAGGGGCCCTTGGGGTGCAGGGGGCCCGTGGGCCCCAAGCCCAAAACAATTTGCAACGCTTATCAGCAATGTATTTTCGTTTGTCTATTTTAGAGGGCCTACATTCTTTGATCCTCTGCCTACAAGGTCCCCTGACCCTATAGGGAGGGTGTTTGGCTGCCAAGGGCCCTTGACTTGTGGTGGTTGTGGTGGTGGTGCAGGTGGTGGTGGTGGGGGGGGGCCTCGCGAACGTTTTACCCAGGGGCCCACACAACCCATAATCCGTCCCTGAACTGAATAGTGTTAACACGTAGATTTTAGCAGTATTTAGAAGACCGACTCTTGGTGTTTGAAAAGAAGCATCAGCCCAGTTATATTTTCTTTGATGAGCCTAGAGATATCTCAAGATTAAATTAAAATGATTGCACATTTATGGTATCATAGGAAAATTGGGTTATAAATCACTTTCCTATTCTACATGTGATTCTGTGTATTGACATTGTTGATCTGCATCTAATCTACTGTAATTAATGTAATTACAGGTGATGCAATATCCCAGCAGTCTGATAATCACCTGCACAATGAGGCAAAAGGCTTGGATTTTATATCCTTCATTCCTTCAGCACCATCCAAAGTTGATGTCTTTTTACATCAAAAAGTTAGTGGGCCTTATCCTGACCTCTGGATGTTCTGCAAGAACTTGCTGCTGCTGTCCTATGGGCAAGCCGAAGTGGAACGAATAGAGGTGGAGACCTGCAACTTATCAGAGGAAACAGTTGTTGCACAGAGGCTTATATGCGACCATGTCAGAGTGTGTGGGGGAGCAACCAAAGCGCCTCTGACCAAAGGTGAAAGATGAGCGAAAAGCAAAAAAGAAAACTTGAGGAACTCAAGAGGAAGAGAGTCTCACTGGAAAGTGTATGTGAGAGTTTACAAAAGGATGCTGAGCACATGGCAGAGGAAGCAGAGAGTGCTGCTGGAACCAAAAGGGCAACATTACTTACCAAGTCCAATACTCTGAGCCGACGAGCGAAGGAGGAGAAAGAGCAGTTGGTGGTCTTAAATGCAGATACTGAAGAATAGGCTACTGAACTGTGACTCCTAACACATCAAGAGTGAATCGGTGGAAACAAAAATATTTAGGTTCTTTGCATTTTTGGAGTATTTTACTTTCTGTGCCTGTTTGTACATTGTTCACAGCCATAATACTTTATAATTACAAGGTAGTTTTATGTTAGAGCTCTTGCTCCAATAAATATGTGCCTTGTAATTAACTAAATTCTAGGCTATTCAGTTTTTTTTGCCCTCGTGATGGTCGTGGGTTGTGAAAAAAGCCTTCTTCTTAGGGGTACCGCTGGGGCCAGCCGGGCGTATGTCGTGGCTTCAGTGAGTACTTATGTTTGTCATGCTGCCTGTGTACTTTATAGCGGCACAACATATTTCTGCAAATTGCATGCGTCAAATTGTCTGTCTCTCTTAAAAAATATGAAGTGTCACCAAAATTTTAAACGGGGAATCAATCTCAATGAAAAATATTCGTCAAGTAACGTTTCTAAAATAATATAGACATACTAATAATTATATATTAATAAATCGGATGAACGATGCATCCCAAATTGTATCCGCTGCGCACTTCTTAATCAGGGCAATCGCATCGTGGAGGTTTCTGCAGACGCCCAAAAAGACTTACTTAAGAAAACTGTTGCATGATAATTTGTACCATTTTCAAGGGTGGGGGGCGTGCAGTAGATGCCCCCTTTATTTTTGTGCTTCTGCCGTTCAAACCGAGCAGCACTGAGTTTGTCATGGCACCTGACGCCAAATCTACTGCTTAGCTGCTACAGACAGAACTATCTTCAAATCACCACTAGGGGGTGTCAATGCTGCAGCTTCGTTCTATGGTTGATCTTTTTCAAAGACAGTTTTTTTTCTCTCTCTCCACATAATCAACTTAACTGATTAGCGTGCTTTCATAGTAATGGTTTTTAATCCGTGTTAATCTTCTGAACAATGACTAGTAAAGGTTCTATGAGGTTGTCCTACTTACTATGGATTTTAAGTTTTTTATCAAGGTGTTAAAACGTACCACAGTTGCCAGTCCTGTGTTTTATGTCTAGCAATTTGTACAGTTTCTTCAGTATAAACACATGCCATGATCTGTGAGAATCTCCTCCAGAACTCTGCATTTCCTCAAGATCTTTTTGTAATATTGCATCATGGCACTGCTCAGAACAACACAGATGGTGCATAACAACACAAGGGAGTACAAGACAACATGGTGCAGAAACAGTGCGATACAAAGCAGGACAAAACTGGATGATACGTGGTCAGTGGTGGATAAAGTGCAGTAACAGCTGTACAGTGCAGCTGCCGTGGAAATGACTGTTACAGGGGATGCAAAAGCTGCAGGTTTGAATTGTTTGGCGAATGAAGCTGTTCATGAATCTGCTAGTCAGTGTTTGTGGATGGTGGTCAGAGTCCTGGATTATAGACTGAACCTTGTTACTGTGGCAGTTAAAGTACAGCTGGTCAATGGAGGGCAGTTCAGTGCGAATGATGTTCTTAACAGACTTCGCAATGTACTGCCTTCCTGTCATGTGGCTCCACCATACCATAGTACTACTGTAAGAACTAGGGATGTAACGATACATTCAACTCACCATTTGATACGATTCACGATTCTGAGTTCACGATACAATTTTCTCATTTTTTGCAGAATGAGCTGCAGACAAATATATTCAAAAATATTCTTATATTTATCTTTCTGAACTGTTGACACTGTTGTGAACAGTGCAACTGAATTTGAATAAAATACTGTTGAAAAAAATCCCAAATCAAAATAAGTAAATAAAAAAAAATAAATCAAATAAATAAGCTAAGGTTTGCATGTGCAGCTTTTTAGCGTGCTTTGCCCTTTTAATAATCTTCACTCAGCTCACGGTGGTGCCAGTGGACCTGTTTGTGTATGTTATCAGTCTATTACAATGTTTGCATGCAGTTTATGTCTTGTCTGTGCTTTTCTCGCTGTTTCCTCCTCGTTTGTGATTACCGGAAAGCTAATATGCTGCCACACCGCCAATTGAAGATCGGGCGGTGCGTCCATCCATCCATTTTCTGAAACCACTTAATCCCAACTGAGATCGCGGGGGAGACCGGAGCCTATCCCGGGAACAAGGGGCGCAGACAGGAACCAAGCCCAGGCAGTCACCTACACACCGCAGGTCGCACACACTCACACAACTACAGGGCCAATTTAGACTCACCAGTCAACCTATCCTGCATGCTTTTGGACCGTGGGAGGAACCTGGAGTCCCCGGCGAAAACGGGGAGAGCATGCGAACTCCACACAGAAAGGGCCCTGGACCGAAGCCAGCACTAACCACTGTGCCGTCCTCAGTTTCAAATTCATTCATCATCTCGCGTTCGCTCAAAACCAAAAACTGACGTACGATGTCGACGTGATACGCAGTGACATCTGACGTCAAACTCACATTGTGAAATCAAATGTAATATTACACCAGTTTTTCTGTTAAAGTACTGTGAAGTACTCCTACAATAGTGATTCATTTTCCACATCAGCCGGTTTAAATCTTCATGCATTTGCACCGATTTTTAACTGATTTGTGATTCATCATTACATGCCAGGGCCAGCAGCTCTGCATGGCTCGACCCTCATAAACATTCTCCACACATGCTGTTCAGGCAGTGGCCACAGAAATTCCCCCAGTGAACTTTATGCTTTCTGTCGGAGAGTATGCTGTGTTCTGGCCTTAAACCCTGCATACTACTTTGCAGACTTTGATCCTCTTAACAACAATTGGCATTTCTGGTGGCTGAATATCCATCCATCCGTCATCCAACTGCATGCTTAAAAGCTGTGAATAATAGTAATAATTCTTAAAATTGCAACTATCTAGAATTTCAGCCTAGTTACTCAGCTAAATTACTATTTAAACCTAGAATAATTTCTATAAGGGGCGGCATGGTGGTGCAGTGGTTAGCACTGTCGCCTCACACCTCTGGGACCCGGGTTCTTGTCTCCGCCTGGGTCACATGTGTGTGGAGTTTGCATGTTCTCCCCATGTCGTTGTGGGGTTTCCTCTGGGTACTCCGGTTTCCCCCCACAGTCCAAAAACATGCTGGGGCTAATTGGAGTTGCTGAATTGCCCGTAGGTGTGTGTGTGTGAGTGGATGGTGTGTGAGTGTGCCCTGCGATGGGCTGGCCCCCCATCCTGGGTTGTTCCCTGCCTCGTGCCCATTGATTCTGGGATAGGCTCCGGACCCCCCGCGACCCAATAGGATAAGCGGTTTGGAAAATGGATGGATGGATAATTTCTATATGTGTGATAGAATCAAAAAATATTTTGTTTTACATATAAATCTTCACAAGGTGTATTACACATGGTATTCCCCAGACACCGCCACCCCAACAGATGCTTTGTTTGTTAAGACAATAGCTCAGAAAGTGGTTGATCGATCTTTTGCAGCTTTTACCAAGGTTTGTACAAGCCAAAATTAAATTTTGAAACGGATCCCTGCCACACCCTGCCCTCCTGAACCTCCCGTTTCCTCCCTAGTGTGGTATAACGTGCCATGCCTGTTCCGCGTTTGTTTTACCTCTCCTTCCTGCCCTTGTGTTACTCATTTCAGGTGCCTCTAGTTTGCTCCCTGCTTAGCCTTGTATAAATGTGCTTCTCAGTCCTGCCTTTAATGTTGCTGCTGCTGTTTGCCTGTGTGTTCTTCCCTGCTTATGATTCCCCCGTGATCCAGTTGTGATCCAGTTGTCTTCATATCATGTATTCACATTCCTCAGCTGAGAGTGAACAAAGTTCTGTGGAAAGTATCTGACTACAGATAGACTTTCACCCAGTTCTCTGCGGGAGCTCTGATTACAGAGTGACTCCCCGACTACTTCTGAAGCCCTTCCTTAAGTATCCAGACCAGGTGATGGCATGTTTCTGAAGACTGACTAATTTCGGTCAATGGTTAATTTTAGGGGCATTGCTGACCTTGGTTCTCAAGTCCCCAGCCAATCAGATCACTTTAGGGGGTGGTTGTAATTCCCTTGTTCTACCATGAGAGAATCTCTCTCAGTTTGGTGGGTTGAGCCGAAGTTTCTGTATTTCTCTTAGGAAAAGCTATACTGCCTTAAATCTGAGAGTATAATACTCCTCGTCTCATGCCTATTCAAACGAGACCAAACATGCGTGTATTTGTCCCTAACATCTATGTGTGCTGAGTTATCCTGTTTATAGTGGAAAAGGTGTCTGTGTCTGGAGGCTGACAGCTGTTGTTGCTGTGGATTGATTGTGGAACTCTGGTCACTCCGGGGGTGAAAGGTCTTGCTTTTTCTGTGCTGCTCCAGTTATTCCTATCCAGTCTCTCAGGAGCCGGCAGGCCTTTGCCTTCCTTAAAAGGGGTGGTTTGACGAGTTGAGTCCAGTCTTGCCTGGGCCAGCGGAGCTCTGAAATAGACTGATGCAGGCTGATCAGAGTTGGGGCCTGCAGGACCTATAAGTTTTATGTCCTTACAGAATGTAAGTGGCATCATACTAAACTAGTGGTGTTCGAACTAGCATGGAAAGAGGCTATGGGTAGCTACAAAAAGGCTCTTAGTGCCGCCAAATCATCTAGTATCTATCAGAACTAATTGAAATAAACAAAAATAATCCTAGATTCCTATTTACTATGGTGTCCAAGCTGACTAATAACCAGACCACTGGTTATTTTCCAGTGACGACTTTATGAAACTTTTTGACCAAAAATATGCTCAATTAAACAGAACATTTTGAATATTGAATATTGGTTAACCAGTCAGAACTGATGTACTTAATTTTATCTTCAAATTCATCTACTTGTATGCTAGAACCTGTTCCATCAAAATTATTCAGCGATGCTCCCAGCATTGATTGAACCGCTACTAGCAATAGTTAAACTAAAACATATAATCATATTACCCCAATTTTATCTTCACTGCACTGGCTGCCAGTTAGATTTCGTGTTGACTACAAAACACTGCTCTTAACCTATAAAGCTGTAAATGGTCTTGCACCGCAGTATGTGAGTGACCTCATTTGCGTTCCGAATCATACACTTAGATGACGAGATGGAGGTATTCTATCCGTACCCAGAATAAAGAACATTACCTTTGGGGGAAGAGCATTTGCTCATAAAGCACCACAGCTATGGAATAAACTTCCTATTAGTGTTCGGAACTCAGACACAATCTCTGCTTTTAAGTCAAGGCTTAAGATGTACCTCTTTCGCCAGTCTTTTGGATAGTTAAATCTTCTTTTCTAAGGTGAATGGGAAATCTGGAGGTTCATAGTTATTTGAGATTGAAGGGGAAAGGGGGGATTGGTGCTGTCGTCCTGCCACTCTCGCCGATCACTTAAGCTGTGGATGGGAGGTGGCTTGACGCCAAAACCTCTGTAAACCCTCATGCCTGTGCTTCCTTCCAGGTCACTCTTTTAGGCAGGCTGTCATAGTTGCTTTAGTCCTGCCGGTTAGGTGTAGGGCAATAACTCTTCTCCATCTTCTCTTTTTCGAGCTGATACCGAGCCGACTACACCGTGTGAACCCGCACCTGGACTCCTGGATATAACTACATGAAACCAACTGGGACTTTATAACTATATGAACTCTAATGAATGTCAATGTAAATGCAGTTTCATGCTCCTTGGTCGCCCAGAGGAGGATGGGGTCCCCTTCTGAGTCTAGGTTCCACTCAAGGTTTCTTCCTGCTAGAGGGAGTTTCCTTGCCACTGTCGCCTCAGGCTTTTAAATATAAATATAAATATATAAAATATATAAAATATATTTTTGGCCACAACCGGGATTCGAACCCCGGTCTCCCGTGTGAAAGGCGGCGATCTTACCACTACACTATCCAGCAACTATATAATATAAGGGAGATTTACGGGAAAATACTAATACGGGAGGACGGCGGGAAAGAGAAGTAAAATACGGTAGTTTCCCGGCCAAAACGGGAGGCTCCAGTATCCCTTACATTTTAAGACAGGAAATATAAAATAATATAAATTATATAAAATATAATATAAATATAAATATAAATATATAAAATATATAAAATATATTTTTGGCCACAACCGGGATTCGAACCCCGGTCTCCCGTGTGAAAGGCGGCGATCTTACCACTACACTATCCAGCAACTATATAATATAAGGGAGATTTACGGGAAAATACTAATACGGGAGGACGGCGGGAAAGAGAAGTAAAATACGGTAGTTTCCCGGCCAAAACGGGAGACTTGACAGCTATGGCTGTCTCTGGCCACGCCCCCTACAGTCGGTCCGGCCCCTGTTCGCGTGTTCGCGAAAACGACTTCATTTATTTTCTTATTGATTTATCGACAGACTTTTTAGACGTTATAATAACAACACTCTATTGATCCCCCTCTTACTGTCCATGATACACAATGACGAGACACATGTTCACTAATGACGAGAACTATTCTATTTTTCATGCCGGGGGTCCTTCAAATCTTACATTTACAAATCTTGTTCTTGTTCTCTGCTTTCTCCTTTCTCGTTCCCGTAGATATATATTATTATACGGAGATTTACGGAGTCTTCAAAGACGGTCCGGCTCCAGCTCAAGGATCACTGTTGCTGTGGTGTAGATCAGCTGATCTGTAGTAGTCTTCTACGTACATCTTCTAGTAGACCTTCTGAGGGTACTTCACGCATTCTTGGTCGGAGGGTCCAGGTTTCCAGCTTAGCTTATTTCTTATTTCTCAGGTCAGCTGCTCTTGTTTGGGATGTGCTTGACCGGCGTATACGACAGCGTGTACCAGTTCCCACTAATATCCAACAACTTCGCACAGCCAATGAAGAGGAGTGGACCAACATTCCACAGGCCACAATTGACAATCTGATAAACTCTATGCGAAGAAGATGTGTTGCATTGCATGAGGCAAATGGTGGTCACACCAGATACTGACCGGTTCTGAGTCCCCAGACCCCCAATAAAGCAAAAAACTGCACATTCCAGGGTGGCCTTTTATTGTGGGCAGTATAAGGTACACCTGTGCACTACCCATGATGTCAGATCAGCATCTTGATGTGGCACACCTGTGAGGTGGGATGGATTATCTCAGCAAAGCAGAAGTGCTCACTATCACACATTTAGACTGATTTGTGAGAAATGTTTGAGAGAAATGGTAATATTGTGTATCTGGAATGAATTGTAGGTCTTTAAGTCCATCTCATGAAAAATGGGAGCAGAAACAAGAGTGTTGCGTTTATATTTTTGTTCAGTATAGAATAAGCCCAGATTTATGTTTATTCAGTGGAGATAAGTACAACCTCTAAAGATAGGCCTACACCCGTTTTGGCAGTGTCTCCGGATCCCATGACAAATAATGCCTTCAGTACATCCTCCTCAACCCACACTGAAAGCAGAAGTGCTATGGGCTTTGCAAACGGTTTGCCGACATCACTCCTATACGTCCAATGATGACATTCACACCGTCTCCAGGGTGATGTTCCCTGACTCGCAGGGTCACTTGTGGTAAAGATAAAACCGCTTTTCTTGCGCGATTTGGACTCGCTCCATATATTAAAAGGGAGCTTCGTTGTCATGTTTGACGTAAGTATGAACAGGACCATCAAAAGAAAACAACTGGATGTGCATGTCAGGTATTGGGTGAATTATGAGAATGGCTCTCGAGTGCAGTCCTGGTTCTGGGATCACAGTACATGAGCCACTCCACCGCTGAAGACTTACTGGAGAAGTTTAAGGTAAGCCATTCAATAACATTTAAACTCATTAACGAACCCATGATTTTTAAATATCCATGGTTTATCTTTACATGTGTTTAAATGGGAGAACCATATTTATTGGTAAGCATATTTTAAAGATTTTATTGCTGCTTCATGGCTTTTGCTGCAAAAAAAATAGTTCATTGAGGAAATAGAATGTTTAAGTGTTGTGTAGCAACATGTACAGCTGTTGTACAGGCAAAAACTCTGGCTCAGTCCAAAGGAGGTGGATATAGGAATGGCTGTCATCAAGGTGGGACTTCTGTGAATTCACTGGTATCTTTACATACAAATGTATCAAACAATTGTGAAGTAAAAAATATGTGAATAACATGGAGTTTGAGCTGGTTTGATATGTACAGCTGAGGTAGTGTTAACCTTGGGCTGAGTGTGCAGAAAGATTCTGGAAATTTGACAAACCATCTTTTTGTCAGAGACAGTCAGGAGCCAAAGGCAGTGGAAGTGACCTTGGTGTCCTTCAGATTAAAAAAAATTGCCAGATTGTGCTCTCAAAAATGTGCAAAAAGGCCTTGGATAAATGCCCTCTGAAGTACTCGATTGTACATGAGATGACGTGCTTGGACCCAAACAAAATGCACACCAGCCAGATAACTGCCAGCAGAAAAGGAGAAATCTCATGCAGAAGTTTGCGCAGGAGAATCGGTTGGCAGGCAGGATATCTGCTGGTAAATCATAGGATAAGAATAGGATAGTTCAGAATATTATTTTTAAATTATGCTTTTCTTTTTTCACATCTAACTGAATCAGGGACGGATTACAAACCGGGTTAGCGGGGCCGCTGCCCAGGGGCCCTTGGGGTGCAGGGGGCCCGTGGGCCCCAAGCCCAAAACAATTTGCAACGCTTATCAGCAATGTATTTTCGTTTGTCTATTTTAGAGGGCCTACATTCTTTGATCCTCTGCCTACAAGGTCCCCTGACCCTATAGGGAGGGTGTTTGGCTGCCAAGGGCCCTTGACTTGTGGTGGTTGTGGTGGTGGTGCAGGTGGTGGTGGTGGGGGGGGGCCTCGCGAACGTTTTACCCAGGGGCCCACACAACCCATAATCCGTCCCTGAACTGAATAGTGTTAACACGTAGATTTTAGCAGTATTTAGAAGACCGACTCTTGGTGTTTGAAAAGAAGCATCAGCCCAGTTATATTTTCTTTGATGAGCCTAGAGATATCTCAAGATTAAATTAAAATGATTGCACATTTATGGTATCATAGGAAAATTGGGTTATAAATCACTTTCCTATTCTACATGTGATTCTGTGTATTGACATTGTTGATCTGCATCTAATCTACTGTAATTAATGTAATTACAGGTGATGCAATATCCCAGCAGTCTGATAATCACCTGCACAATGAGGCAAAAGGCTTGGATTTTATATCCTTCATTCCTTCAGCACCATCCAAAGTTGATGTCTTTTTACATCAAAAAGTTAGTGGGCCTTATCCTGACCTCTGGATGTTCTGCAAGAACTTGCTGCTGCTGTCCTATGGGCAAGCCGAAGTGGAACGAATAGAGGTGGAGACCTGCAACTTATCAGAGGAAACAGTTGTTGCACAGAGGCTTATATGCGACCATGTCAGAGTGTGTGGGGGAGCAACCAAAGCGCCTCTGACCAAAGGTGAAAGATGAGCGAAAAGCAAAAAAGAAAACTTGAGGAACTCAAGAGGAAGAGAGTCTCACTGGAAAGTGTATGTGAGAGTTTACAAAAGGATGCTGAGCACATGGCAGAGGAAGCAGAGAGTGCTGCTGGAACCAAAAGGGCAACATTACTTACCAAGTCCAATACTCTGAGCCGACGAGCGAAGGAGGAGAAAGAGCAGTTGGTGGTCTTAAATGCAGATACTGAAGAATAGGCTACTGAACTGTGACTCCTAACACATCAAGAGTGAATCGGTGGAAACAAAAATATTTAGGTTCTTTGCATTTTTGGAGTATTTTACTTTCTGTGCCTGTTTGTACATTGTTCACAGCCATAATACTTTATAATTACAAGGTAGTTTTATGTTAGAGCTCTTGCTCCAATAAATATGTGCCTTGTAATTAACTAAATTCTAGGCTATTCAGTTTTTTTTGCCCTCGTGATGGTCGTGGGTTGTGAAAAAAGCCTTCTTCTTAGGGGTACCGCTGGGGCCAGCCGGGCGTATGTCGTGGCTTCAGTGAGTACTTATGTTTGTCATGCTGCCTGTGTACTTTATAGCGGCACAACATATTTCTGCAAATTGCATGCGTCAAATTGTCTGTCTCTCTTAAAAAATATGAAGTGTCACCAAAATTTTAAACGGGGAATCAATCTCAATGAAAAATATTCGTCAAGTAACGTTTCTAAAATAATATAGACATACTAATAATTATATATTAATAAATCGGATGAACGATGCATCCCAAATTGTATCCGCTGCGCACTTCTTAATCAGGGCAATCGCATCGTGGAGGTTTCTGCAGACGCCCAAAAAGACTTACTTAAGAAAACTGTTGCATGATAATTTGTACCATTTTCAAGGGTGGGGGGCGTGCAGTAGATGCCCCCTTTATTTTTGTGCTTCTGCCGTTCAAACCGAGCAGCACTGAGTTTGTCATGGCACCTGACGCCAAATCTACTGCTTAGCTGCTACAGACAGAACTATCTTCAAATCACCACTAGGGGGTGTCAATGCTGCAGCTTCGTTCTATGGTTGATCTTTTTCAAAGACAGTTTTTTTTCTCTCTCTCCACATAATCAACTTAACTGATTAGCGTGCTTTCATAGTAATGGTTTTTAATCCGTGTTAATCTTCTGAACAATGACTAGTAAAGGTTCTATGAGGTTGTCCTACTTACTATGGATTTTAAGTTTTTTATCAAGGTGTTAAAACGTACCACAGTTGCCAGTCCTGTGTTTTATGTCTAGCAATTTGTACAGTTTCTTCAGTATAAACACATGCCATGATCTGTGAGAATCTCCTCCAGAACTCTGCATTTCCTCAAGATCTTTTTGTAATATTGCATCATGGCACTGCTCAGAACAACACAGATGGTGCATAACAACACAAGGGAGTACAAGACAACATGGTGCAGAAACAGTGCGATACAAAGCAGGACAAAACTGGATGATACGTGGTCAGTGGTGGATAAAGTGCAGTAACAGCTGTACAGTGCAGCTGCCGTGGAAATGACTGTTACAGGGGATGCAAAAGCTGCAGGTTTGAATTGTTTGGCGAATGAAGCTGTTCATGAATCTGCTAGTCAGTGTTTGTGGATGGTGGTCAGAGTCCTGGATTATAGACTGAACCTTGTTACTGTGGCAGTTAAAGTACAGCTGGTCAATGGAGGGCAGTTCAGTGCGAATGATGTTCTTAACAGACTTCGCAATGTACTGCCTTCCTGTCATGTGGCTCCACCATACCATAGTACTACTGTAAGAACTAGGGATGTAACGATACATTCAACTCACCATTTGATACGATTCACGATTCTGAGTTCACGATACAATTTTCTCATTTTTTGCAGAATGAGCTGCAGACAAATATATTCAAAAATATTCTTATATTTATCTTTCTGAACTGTTGACACTGTTGTGAACAGTGCAACTGAATTTGAATAAAATA
This sequence comes from Brienomyrus brachyistius, assembly GCF_023856365.1. Lineage (NCBI taxonomy): Eukaryota > Metazoa > Chordata > Actinopteri > Osteoglossiformes > Mormyridae > Brienomyrus > Brienomyrus brachyistius. The sequence goes on from NW_026042754.1 coordinate 91,905, forward strand.
CTGTTGAAAAAAATCCCAAATCAAAATAAGTAAATAAAAAAAAATAAATCAAATAAATAAGCTAAGGTTTGCATGTGCAGCTTTTTAGCGTGCTTTGCCCTTTTAATAATCTTCACTCAGCTCACGGTGGTGCCAGTGGACCTGTTTGTGTATGTTATCAGTCTATTACAATGTTTGCATGCAGTTTATGTCTTGTCTGTGCTTTTCTCGCTGTTTCCTCCTCGTTTGTGATTACCGGAAAGCTAATATGCTGCCACACCGCCAATTGAAGATCGGGCGGTGCGTCCATCCATCCATTTTCTGAAACCACTTAATCCCAACTGAGATCGCGGGGGAGACCGGAGCCTATCCCGGGAACAAGGGGCGCAGACAGGAACCAAGCCCAGGCAGTCACCTACACACCGCAGGTCGCACACACTCACACAACTACAGGGCCAATTTAGACTCACCAGTCAACCTATCCTGCATGCTTTTGGACCGTGGGAGGAACCTGGAGTCCCCGGCGAAAACGGGGAGAGCATGCGAACTCCACACAGAAAGGGCCCTGGACCGAAGCCAGCACTAACCACTGTGCCGTCCTCAGTTTCAAATTCATTCATCATCTCGCGTTCGCTCAAAACCAAAAACTGACGTACGATGTCGACGTGATACGCAGTGACATCTGACGTCAAACTCACATTGTGAAATCAAATGTAATATTACACCAGTTTTTCTGTTAAAGTACTGTGAAGTACTCCTACAATAGTGATTCATTTTCCACATCAGCCGGTTTAAATCTTCATGCATTTGCACCGATTTTTAACTGATTTGTGATTCATCATTACATGCCAGGGCCAGCAGCTCTGCATGGCTCGACCCTCATAAACATTCTCCACACATGCTGTTCAGGCAGTGGCCACAGAAATTCCCCCAGTGAACTTTATGCTTTCTGTCGGAGAGTATGCTGTGTTCTGGCCTTAAACCCTGCATACTACTTTGCAGACTTTGATCCTCTTAACAACAATTGGCATTTCTGGTGGCTGAATATCCATCCATCCGTCATCCAACTGCATGCTTAAAAGCTGTGAATAATAGTAATAATTCTTAAAATTGCAACTATCTAGAATTTCAGCCTAGTTACTCAGCTAAATTACTATTTAAACCTAGAATAATTTCTATAAGGGGCGGCATGGTGGTGCAGTGGTTAGCACTGTCGCCTCACACCTCTGGGACCCGGGTTCGTGTCTCCGCCTGGGTCACATGTGTGTGGAGTTTGCATGTTCTCCCCATGTCGTTGTGGGGTTTCCTCTGGGTACTCCGGTTTCCCCCCACAGTCCAAAAACATGCTGGGGCTAATTGGAGTTGCTGAATTGCCCGTAGGTGTGTGTGTGTGAGTGGATGGTGTGTGAGTGTGCCCTGCGATGGGCTGGCCCCCCATCCTGGGTTGTTCCCTGCCTCGTGCCCATTGATTCTGGGATAGGCTCCGGACCCCCCGCGACCCAATAGGATAAGCGGTTTGGAAAATGGATGGATGGATAATTTCTATATGTGTGATAGAATCAAAAAATATTTTGTTTTACATATAAATCTTCACAAGGTGTATTACACATGGTATTCCCCAGACACCGCCACCCCAACAGATGCTTTGTTTGTTAAGACAATAGCTCAGAAAGTGGTTGATCGATCTTTTGCAGCTTTTACCAAGGTTTGTACAAGCCAAAATTAAATTTTGAAACGGATCCCTGCCACACCCTGCCCTCCTGAACCTCCCGTTTCCTCCCTAGTGTGGTATAACGTGCCATGCCTGTTCCGCGTTTGTTTTACCTCTCCTTCCTGCCCTTGTGTTACTCATTTCAGGTGCCTCTAGTTTGCTCCCTGCTTAGCCTTGTATAAATGTGCTTCTCAGTCCTGCCTTTAATGTTGCTGCTGCTGTTTGCCTGTGTGTTCTTCCCTGCTTATGATTCCCCCGTGATCCAGTTGTGATCCAGTTGTCTTCATATCATGTATTCACATTCCTCAGCTGAGAGTGAACAAAGTTCTGTGGAAAGTATCTGACTACAGATAGACTTTCACCCAGTTCTCTGCGGGAGCTCTGATTACAGAGTGACTCCCCGACTACTTCTGAAGCCCTTCCTTAAGTATCCAGACCAGGTGATGGCATGTTTCTGAAGACTGACTAATTTCGGTCAATGGTTAATTTTAGGGGCATTGCTGACCTTGGTTCTCAAGTCCCCAGCCAATCAGATCACTTTAGGGGGTGGTTGTAATTCCCTTGTTCTACCATGAGAGAATCTCTCTCAGTTTGGTGGGTTGAGCCGAAGTTTCTGTATTTCTCTTAGGAAAAGCTATACTGCCTTAAATCTGAGAGTATAATACTCCTCGTCTCATGCCTATTCAAACGAGACCAAACATGCGTGTATTTGTCCCTAACATCTATGTGTGCTGAGTTATCCTGTTTATAGTGGAAAAGGTGTCTGTGTCTGGAGGCTGACAGCTGTTGTTGCTGTGGATTGATTGTGGAACTCTGGTCACTCCGGGGGTGAAAGGTCTTGCTTTTTCTGTGCTGCTCCAGTTATTCCTATCCAGTCTCTCAGGAGCCGGCAGGCCTTTGCCTTCCTTAAAAGGGGTGGTTTGACGAGTTGAGTCCAGTCTTGCCTGGGCCAGCGGAGCTCTGAAATAGACTGATGCAGGCTGATCAGAGTTGGGGCCTGCAGGACCTATAAGTTTTATGTCCTTACAGAATGTAAGTGGCATCATACTAAACTAGTGGTGTTCGAACTAGCATGGAAAGAGGCTATGGGTAGCTACAAAAAGGCTCTTAGTGCCGCCAAATCATCTAGTATCTATCAGAACTAATTGAAATAAACAAAAATAATCCTAGATTCCTATTTACTATGGTGTCCAAGCTGACTAATAACCAGACCACTGGTTATTTTCCAGTGACGACTTTATGAAACTTTTTGACCAAAAATATGCTCAATTAAACAGAACATTTTGAATATTGAATATTGGTTAACCAGTCAGAACTGATGTACTTAATTTTATCTTCAAATTCATCTACTTGTATGCTAGAACCTGTTCCATCAAAATTATTCAGCGATGCTCCCAGCATTGATTGAACCGCTACTAGCAATAGTTAAACTAAAACATATAATCATATTACCCCAATTTTATCTTCACTGCACTGGCTGCCAGTTAGATTTCGTGTTGACTACAAAACACTGCTCTTAACCTATAAAGCTGTAAATGGTCTTGCACCGCAGTATGTGAGTGACCTCATTTGCGTTCCGAATCATACACTTAGATGACGAGATGGAGGTATTCTATCCGTACCCAGAATAAAGAACATTACCTTTGGGGGAAGAGCATTTGCTCATAAAGCACCACAGCTATGGAATAAACTTCCTATTAGTGTTCGGAACTCAGACACAATCTCTGCTTTTAAGTCAAGGCTTAAGATGTACCTCTTTCGCCAGTCTTTTGGATAGTTAAATCTTCTTTTCTAAGGTGAATGGGAAATCTGGAGGTTCATAGTTATTTGAGATTGAAGGGGAAAGGGGGGATTGGTGCTGTCGTCCTGCCACTCTCGCCGATCACTTAAGCTGTGGATGGGAGGTGGCTTGACGCCAAAACCTCTGTAAACCCTCATGCCTGTGCTTCCTTCCAGGTCACTCTTTTAGGCAGGCTGTCATAGTTGCTTTAGTCCTGCCGGTTAGGTGTAGGGCAATAACTCTTCTCCATCTTCTCTTTTTCGAGCTGATACCGAGCCGACTACACCGTGTGAACCCGCACCTGGACTCCTGGATATAACTACATGAAACCAACTGGGACTTTATAACTATATGAACTCTAATGAATGTCAATGTAAATGCAGTTTCATGCTCCTTGGTCGCCCAGAGGAGGATGGGGTCCCCTTCTGAGTCTAGGTTCCACTCAAGGTTTCTTCCTGCTAGAGGGAGTTTCCTTGCCACTGTCGCCTCAGGCTTGCTTGGTGGGGTTCTGGCCGGTTAAATGTAAAGTGCTTTGTGACAATGCATGTCGTTAAAAGCGCTATATAAATAAAATTGAATTGAATTGAAGTGCTTCCTCAGATTCATTTTTAAATGTTCTCCAGCTAATTTCCACTATGGCCACGAGTTCTAGTATTTTAAATTAATATTGAAATGGTCATTTGGCTGAACAGCATCCCGACCTGTTAGAATCTTATATACCTGGATCATGTCCCCCCATAGTCTCCTTTGCTTGAGGCTAAACAGATTCAGCTCAGCGAACCTCTCCTCATAAGACATTCCTCTAAGTGCAGGAATCATTCTAGTCATCCTACGTTGCACCTTTTCCAAGGCAGCAATGTCCTTCTGAAGGTATGGTGACCAAACCTGCACACAGTATTCTAGGTGGGATCTTACCAAGGAATTATATAATCGTAGCATCACTTCTCTTGACTTACATCTCTAGGTGTGTGGAGTTTAATCCAACATCCTTTTGCCTTTTTTTAATGCTTCCCCACACTGGCAAGAGTGGGACATGGAAGTATCAACATACACACCGAGATCTTTCTCGTAATCAGCTACCTTTATTTCAGTGGAACCCATAAAATATCTGTACTTTACTATATTTACTATATTTCTGCTCCCTGCATGGATTACCTTATATTTATCTATGTTAAATTTCATCTGCCACGTATGAGCCCAGTCGCTAATTAAATCCAGATCCTGTTGTAGCCTCTCTGGACATGAGACATGATCTAACATCAATCAGAAGATACCACACCAGCAGATAATGATTTCTGGAATAGTAAAGTTAAAGGTTGGCTAATAATACCCCTCATCTCTTTTAAAACTATAGATAAGATGCCATCAGGGCCTTGCGATTTATTTATTTTGAGCTTAGCTAGGCTTTGTACCACATCAGCCTCAGTTATACATATATTGGTCATAGACATCGTTGTATTTGTACTAAATGGTGGTAAGCTATTCTACTGTGAACAGCCATTGTAAAATAATCATTAAACTCATTTATATCAATTTCATTTTCAATTATAAGGCCCTTACTATCCTGCAAATGAGTGATTTTCAGCTTTTAGAGCTCTTTCGGAGTTAAAATATTGGAAGAAACTTTTAACGTCATCCTTATAACTGTTATTAACTAAACCTGTAGACTTAGATACTCCTGCTTTATTTTGAAATCATTAGTTAATTTCCATTTGTGGAAGAAAGCCCTTTTGCTCCTGACTTTATTCTTAATTTTCGTAGTAAACCACCTGTGACATCGCGTGCTGGACGAACAGGCAGGAAGCGAGGAATCAAGGATCCGGGAAACGGAGAGTCGGGAATGAGGGTTTATTGATGAAAACAGGTACCAACAGCGAGAGATTTCAATGACAGGACTGGGGAAACAGACTTGAATGTGGACTAAATACACAGGACTACTCAAACTGACAGAAAACAGCTGGTTACAATCGGGGCAGCACACATGGTTAATGAGGGGGCGTGGCACACACGAGGATCGTACAAGCAGGTCATGACACCAGCTTGGTTGCAGTTTCCTAGATTTAGTTTTTCTGGAAACGGGTATGAAGTTCTTTTGCACTTGCAACAATGTGCTTTTAAAAAATTCCCATGCCTCTTCCACAGTATTGCTATTTAACTCCATCCGATTTACAGTTTCTAGTTTCAGTCTCATACCATTGAATTACCCTTCCTAACATTGTATACTTTTGTTTTGGACTTGGTTGAAGACTCAGGCAGCAGGAGTTGCCCCAACGTTGGTATGTCCTTATCCATAAGGGGGAGTAAACGTTCTGGTTTCCCGACCTTATAGATGAAGGAGTTGGGGGATGTTGCCAGTGACCTGCCGGATTCCAGGCAGAACAGGCCTCGCTATGCCACAGCCCTTCAGAGACTGGGCCTTCCGTGCAGAACCTCTGCATCCAAATTAGACCAGTTGTTTAACAAAACCCTAAAATGGGGTTATTTTTGACATGGAACGGGACTTTGATTCAACAACCCATTACTTAGTTGCGGCAAGTACCCAATATCAAGTATAGCTGCAAAGAATCTGCCAGAGATTTTCAGAGAAGTTCCCCAGATGCATGGACTGGACTAAGGTGCGTCAGATTAAACAGGAGCCTGGTAAATTCTGTGAGCCCCACGCCAAGTGACTGATGGAAACATACTCCAGCTACAGTGAGATGGACCCTCCAGCGGACCGAGAGTGGGATTCCCTCTGGGAGCGACAACTCGTGCAGTTGCTGGTGGATGAGCTGCAAACAGACATCAAGAAGGACTTCCAACCTCACAATCATTTACCAAACCACTTCAGGTAACTTGTAAAGATGTAGGTATTGGAGTATTCACACATTCATTTGCAGTGTCCACCTCCTGTCCGGTAAATTTGGCAGGACAAAATTTGAATAACCTATAGGCCAGACTCATGAATGCGGCTGAACGAGTAAAGGTAGAACAGGTGGCCAATCCTGTTATACAGTCCTAGTAGATTGAGAACCACCTGATTGCAACTGTAGTTGGAATCAAGGGCTGAGCAGCATGGTGGCCTGGGGGACAATTATGAAAACACAGACCCACTGATATCCTTAAAACCCACAATCAAAAGAGGAGTCAGGATGGCCAGTGACATGTGCTGGCTAAATGGGGACAACAAAGAGAGAACAGAACAAGGCAGGGAGGGATTCTGACACAGGTGCCATGCTACTTTGTTTAAATATGCTGTAATGTTTTAGTGCAAGCCTTAGACAATGGAATCTCTGAATGACGCCGCAGTCTGGCTCTTTCTGAAGGTCCTATACTGTAACCGTCCTGAGAAGTTGTTTGCATGCACTTGCTGCCTTGACACTTGTTGATGTGCGTGTGCCCTGCTCGAGCAGTAAAGGGGAGATCACATGCAGAGCTGATTTTCTGTAGTTCCTTAGAATAAAAATAGAATATTCTCTTCAAATAGGAACACATGCTGCGTTTGATTATTTCACTCCAACTCGGACAAAAACGTCACGAAAAACATCACTTCCCATTAGAAACGCCTCTTTTATGACGTTAATGTCTGACAGAATCTTCTTGTCCGAGTTGCCCCTGTGACGTAATTTCAACATGGCGGCTTACACACTCAACATTAATTCTATTTTACAAATCCTTAAAAATGTTTATTTTGTTAAATTTATTATTATCCCATCCATCCATTTTCCAAACTGCTTATCCTACTGGGTCACGGGGGGTCCGGAGCCTATCCCGGAAGCAATGGGCACGAGGCTGGGAACAACCCAGGATGGGGGGCCAGCCCATCGCAGGGCACACTCACACACACCATGCACTCTCACATGCATTCCTACGGGCAATTTAGCAAGTCCAATTAGCCTCAGCATGTTTTTGGACTGTGGGGGGGAACCGGAGTACCCGGAGGAAACCCCACGACGACATGGGGAGAACATGCAAACTCCACACACATGTGACCCAGGCGGAGATTTGAACCTGGGTCCCAGAGGTGTGAGGCAACAGTGCTAACCAGTGCACGACCATACCGCCCATTTATTATTATTATTATTTATAATTATTAGTAATTATTAATGTAATTGCACGTGTTCGATTTAGAGAATACCATATTGTGACCGTAAACAGTATCCTAACATGCAATATCAGATTTTTACCAGACTTGTTAGTGTTTTTGGTTTGTTTGTAGTTTGTTTGCCTCTCGAAAAAAGAATATCGCTATGAATGTACTAAAATACTTTATAAAGCTTTTAATGTGGTTTGACTAGTTCCTGTTTCTTGTTTATTTGTCTGAAATAATAATCTTACTCCATAACTGCTAAAATATAAAGCAACAACACAGCAGCGTATTCATGGAGGCAGCCATGTTTGTTCCGAGTTGTGCTAGCTTGAACGGGAGATTGTTGGATGTGATGTCACCCAATTTGGAATTTCCAAGTTCCGAGAGAAAAACGAACGCACCACAAGACTCTGGCTGGAAATTTCTACAATAGAGCCATTTAGTTATTTCTAGAAAAATATTTAGAGCCAATGACCTGATGTCATTGTAACACAGGTCACTGTCCGTGGTGCTGAATTCTCTACTTGATGGGCTGGTGCTGAATGAATATGACAGCTGGCCAACATGTCTGTGTGCTTCCACTGACTGGCACCCAGACATATAATGACTTTTAACAATGAGGAGGGAAACGTCCAGACAGGAAATTAGTCAACAGTAATTAGTAATCACATATAGTTCTCATTTATCATGATGTAAAATTCAAAAACCTTTTTTTTATTATTAAGGGATAAATGTAATTGAGTTTTAATGTATCCTTTCCGCTCTTAAAATCGCAAATTATTTCTGACTATTAATCTGCACATTTTAATAATTTCATTAATATTACCTAATTGGTTTGTCTTTTTTATTAAATTTTAAAACTAGCTGTACAATTGTTGATGTTGTTGCTGTTCTGAATGTCATTGGCCTGTTGCCTTACGTCTGTCTAAACATGAGTGAGGGGATGGATGCACTATTCTATGGGGGCCTCTGTAGAGAATAAATGATCCTAATTTTATATTGAGAGAGATGGTTAATTCCTTTTTAATCCATACTGCGTTCAGAGCCCCTGTTCTGCCGTTGATCACTGCTGCATATCATCCCCAAACCAATGGCCTGGATGAGAAAACGAATGATGACATAAAATGGTAAGTCTGTTTTTGAGGTTGTTTTAGAACTGTGTGAGACAGGCTCTATTCTTTTAACATTACATCAGGAATTACTGATATTATTGACAATCAATCCCTTAATATACAGTATCTCACAAAAGTGAGTACACCCCACACATTTTTGTAAATATTTTATTATATCTTTTCAAGGGACAACGTTAAAGATATGAAACTCTGATAGAATGTAAAGTAATCAGTGTACAGCTTGTATAATGGTGTAAATTTGATGTCCCCTCAAAATAACTCAACACACAGCCATTAATGTCTGAACTGCTGGCAACAAAAGTGAGATTAAAAATGATTTGTGGCAAGATCGGATCATGTGTGTTGAAGAGTTTCTTATGACTGACAAGTAGTTATTTAAAAACATATCTTGAAACAGCAAATTACATTGTTCTTAATGCTTTTAGAAAATGACTCTTTATAATGATCTGTGAATAATAATAATTTGCTATGAATGTTTTTCCACTTCAGCTTTCCACAATTATTCTTCCCGATGAGAAAAGCTACGGCACGTTTTTTGATGAAAAAAATAAAGTAGTTGAGACAATAAGCAACAACAGCTGAAAACATCTCCTAGTAACAGGAAAAACAGAAGCAGGCATGTGGTAAACGAATACAAAAGAGGTACCAAAACACAGTTTATCATGTTGGAGATGAGGCGCTTCTGTTCAACATGAGGAAGCGGGGACGGAAAGGAGGAAGAACGGAACCGGATTTTACCGGACCTTATGTCATCCAGGCAATATGTGGCAAGCTGGTTACACTGTCTAATTCTGAAGGGGCAACTTTAAAGAACAAATACAATGTAAACCACATACAGAAGGAGCCAAACTGATGTCCCAAGTCAGGAATCACACAAGGTGCCAGAAGAGTATAAGACCAGTAAACCTCCCTCTAGCGCAGAGCTTCTGACAATCGAGAAGGATGCTGACAGTTGAAAAAAAACTCATGTCTGTGTGTTATGAAAGAATATCAATAAATGTTTCCGAAAGGGGATGACTCATTTGGTAATTATTTACGGCTTATGTTATGGCTGCCAATTTACAGTCTTTACTGAAGTCTGACTTCTTTTGAGTCACCTTTAATATAGATTGGACACTCTCTATGCAATGTGCAATACTTACATAGATGGTAAATGTTTACCTGCTTGCACAGATGGATGATTAGGTAATTAGTGTAAGTGTGTGTGTGTGTTCAATCGCATGTATGTCCAAGGTCCATAGTAAATAATATACACTGATCAAGAGATGCCCGAAAGTGGATAAAAGAGGACATTAGTGGGTGCATCACTTAGTGTAACGCGTGCAGGAAAATGAGCAGGACTGCAAGCCATATAATGACCCTTGTCTAGCTCTTAATACAGTATGCATACAGTGATGTATCTACAATGGACAGCTACTATGAGCAGATAGCACAGTACAGGTGCTTATAAGATCTGTATGCTGTTTCCATCCATCCATCCATTGTCCAAACCGCTTATCCTACTGGGTCGTGGGGGGTCTGGAGCCTATCCCGGAAGCAATGGGCACGAGGCAGGGAACAACCCAGGATGGGGAGCCAGCCCATCACAGGGCACACTCACACACTATTCACTCATACATGCATACCTACGGGCAATTTAGTAACTCCAGTTAGCCTCAGCATCCATCCATCCATCCATTGTCCAAACCGCTTATCCTACTGGGTCACAGGGGGTCCGGAGTCTATCCCGGAATCAATGGGCACGAGGCAGGGAAGAACCCAGGATGGGGGGCCAGCCCATCACAGCTCACACTCACACACCATTCACTCACACATGCACACCTACGGGCAATTCAGCAACTCCAATTAGCCTCAGCATGTTTTTGGACTGTGGGGGGAAACCGGAGTACCCGGAGGAAACCCCACGACGACACGGGGAGAACATGCAAACTCCACACCCATGTGACCCAGGCAGAGACTCGAACCCGGGTCCCAGAGGTGTGAGGCAACAGTGCTAACCACTGCACCACCATGCCGCCCCCTGTATGCTATTTCATTCTATAAAAAGAAACTTACTGTACTGTACAATAAAGTATTTCACCACTGCTTCTTCCTCAGCTCCCACTGTTTGCTAGCACATGCATCTTTTGATTTCTTAGTGCAATCTGTGCTTTATTTTTTTTTTGTGAAATGTAAGTGCAGTATCTGTTTATTAAGTGCTGTGGTTTAATATGTACATTATTATTTCAGTACTGTGTATACTGTCCTTAATGTCTTGCCTCTCTCGTATAACTTGAGATACGCCCAAATTGACTTGCAACAAGTGGTCCTGGTTCCAAATGCGGAAGGCGATGGATACCTGTATTTTATATGCTGTAGTGTGCTGGGTGTCAGACATTGCAATGCACCTTGCTTTGATCTTGACCTGTTAGATCAGAGGGAGGTAATCTTATCCAGAAAGGGCCACTGTGTATGATGGTTTTCACTGCAACTCTCTGAACAGCGAACCTAACAGTTATCCCAATACCTTGATCTTGCTAGCATATTTAAATGTGTACCTATTCAGGAATAGAGTGGTGAAGGCATTCAGAGGAGGACTGATGATTATCAGAGGGAACAAAGGGGCTGGGTACTTGTCAGTATCCAGTAGAACCACCAGACTCCTACACTGAATGGTTCTGGATGTGGCACAGACGTTAATCCCTCTGTATTAGGGGATCCGTCTCCAGTTTGTACTCTTCTAGTTAATAGGTAGATTATCAGGCAGTTTTTCACCCTAGTCCAGTACTCATTGACAGCCTAATACACCGTGTTTCAGTTTGTCTTGATAGTCAATACATGTCACAGGATGTACATTACTCTGATGGGCAGGCCCTCTTACATATGATGGAAATTGCAATACCTACTTTTGGCCACGAGATGGCAGCAAGAAAATAGAAAAATTATTTTCCCACGGTCTACTAGCAGCTTTTAGATGTTAATTCTTCATAAAAATAATTTGACTTGATCCAATGTATTTTTAATACAAACAATTACCACACAAAGCTGCTAGTTTCCTCCGGTTTCCCCCCACAGTCCAAAAACATGCTGAGGCTAATTGGAGTAGCTAAATTTACCGTAGGTGTGCATGTGTGAGTGAATGGTGTGTGAGTGTGAGCTGTGATGGGCTGGCCCCCCATCCTGGGTTCTTCCCTGCCTCGTGCCCATTGATTCCGGGATAGACTCCGGACCCCCTGTGACCCAGTAGGATAAGCGGTTTGGACAATGGATGGATGGAAATAGCATACAGATTAAGCACCTG